>NC_056743.1:1132030175-1132127238 GCF_019279795.1 Protopterus annectens
GTACCACATAGAAGGACTTTCTGACCACAGTGGCTCTGTGGTGGTCAAAGGCAAGGTTGCTGTCAACCTGCATCCCCAGATCTCTTATAACACCTTCAGTGGTCAGTGGGCTCCCATCAATGTGGTAATTAGTGGGAACTGAGTGTTTACCGAAGGGGATGACAATGCATTTTTTGGAGTTAAGCTTAAGGCCATGGTTTCAACAGCAGTCAATAGTCTCAGTGAGGCCTTTCTGTAGGATGTCTGCATCACTTGGGGAGTTAATAATGTTTCCCAGCTTGCAGTCAACTGCGTTCTTGGTCAGCCAGAGTCCCTTTATGTTGGCCTAGACTTCTGAGAAGTAGATGCTGAACAGGAGAGGACCCAGGACCGATCCCTGTGGGACTCTACTCATCAGTATGACTTAGAAAGAAGTTAACCAGGTTGAGCAGGCATGATCTCCCTTTCACAAAGCCAAACTGTGTGGAGTCTAGAGTTTGGAGATTTCCTATATCTTTGTTAATTAGGTCCATGATGATGCGCTCCTAAGCTTTACATATCAGACTCTCAGGCTAATGAGACGATAATTCCCAGGGTCTGTAGTCACTCCCACTTTATGGAGAGGGATGACTGTAGCAGTATTCCACCTATATTAGTTTTATCTTTCAGACCATACACTTTCACATGGCTACCTAATAACATTCCAGTCTCACATAACTCAACCACACCACTGAATCAAACACATAAACACACTAAGACATACTCGGAGGCTCTGAGTAAAAATTTACCTAAACAGCAGAGGCCTCCAAAGCAGACACCCAAGCAACTGCAAACTCAATACACCACACAAACAACACATAAACAACAAAATCAGTGTGTGAAGCAGTCACTGCCCTTAAGGCCAAATACAACACCAAACATACTTGTCATAGGTGACTCCATAGTCAGACACACTGACGTCCCGCTCACCAGACTGAGTAAGGAGAAGGTCACAGTAAGCTGCCTGTCGGGCGCTAGAATCCGCCACATAACGCAAGCACTCAGGTCTCTCAACAGCAGGTACAAGTACGACTCAGTCATTGTCCACGCTGGTGTCAACGACCTGAGACGCACTCTCCTTGGACTACATGAAAAGAGACATTGAGGAGCTCTCTGATTATGTAGCCCAGGCAGGTATGACCCTGACCTTGAGCAGTATCCTACCTTCACCTAGAATGATGCCACAATACAGTGATAAGATGATCAGCTTTAATAATTGGCTTAAATTCTGGTGTCATTCAAAGGGGATCCAATGTCTGTCTGCCTGGGATGACATGCTGGACAAGCCACGCTGCTTTGCAAGGGACAGCTTGCACCTGTCACCCCTAGGCTTCCGGATATTGGCAAAGGCTCTTGCCACCCCCATAGTGCCTTTTTTAGGCAAGGCTCAAATTCTAAACCTACCACCCTAGAACACAAAAAAGGAAAAAAACTAAGGGTAATGCTGCTCAATGCCAGAAGTCTCAATCTCAAGATGCACGCACTCGAGGCCCTTCTCAGTATGGAGAACATCAATGTCTGTGCTGTGACAGAAACAGTACAGTTTTGTACCTACCATAAATGTAGATGTCCGAACAGGATAGCATCTGCAGTCATAACAACTGGGTTGTCCTGTCGTCAGGCAGCCCTTCGGTCGGCCGGATTCAAAAGTCTGGGTCCGGCTTCGGCTGATGTCGCACTTCACCTGACGTCATCTCTGCTGGTCTTCGGGTATAAAGGCATCAGCCAACGCCATTTTCTTCAGTGTTTCTTGCCCCAGATGCCAGTTTCCCCCTAGTAAAGTCAGTTTTGGAAGAAAAGTCAATGTTTCCAAAACAGTAGAAGGCAAACACAAAAAATAAGCATGTATGTACATATTTACAAACAAATACACCATAAGAGACTCCCCCCCCATCTAGCTATTAGGAGGGTAAATACCCTAGGAGTACCACAGAGGGGAAGGAGGGTGAGTAATCCTGACTGCAGATGCTATCCTGTTCGGACATCTACATTTATGGTAGGTACAAAACTGTACTATGTCCTTCAAGGATGCATCTGCAGTCATAACAACTGGGTAGAATACCATAGCCAAAATAGGGGAGGAGGAAGAGAATTATGGTGTAGTTAGGATCCCTTGCAGTACAGCAGTGGCAAAACCTGCTCGGGATCTAGAGTAAAGAGGTAAATTATAATGCTTGGCAAATGTATGCACGGAGGTCCAAGTAGCCGCCTCAATAATGTCCTTGGTTGCCACTCCTCGTAAGAAAGCTGTGGTAGTGGCTGTAGCCCTTGTGGAATGAGGTCTTATGTCTTGTGGAACTGGTTTTCCATGGTAGGAGTAACAGAATCTTATGCAATTTCCTATCCATTTGGAGATTGTCTGTTTGGAAATTGCTTTTCCTTCCCTTCCTGGTGCATAGGCCACTAACAGCTGGTCAGTTTTTCTGTTACCTTTGGTTCTGTCCAGGTAGTAGCGTAACTGTCTATGTACATCCAAGGTATGCAGAAGCCTTTCCCCCCTGTTCTGTGGGTTGGGAAAGAAGGTAGGTAGGTGGATTGCCTGGTTTAAGGACACTCTGGATACCACCTTTGGCATAAATGTAGGATTAGTTCTCATGGAGACTTATCTTGATGGAAGATCAGGAAGGGTTGTACTGCCATTAAGGCCTGGAGTTCTGAAACCCTTCTTGCTGAAGTAATTGCCAGAAGGAAAGCAGTTTTCCATGATAGGTGTTGAAGTTCCGCTGTTCCTGCTGGTTCAAATGGTGGGAGTGTCAATTTTTCTAGTACAAAATTTAAGTCCCATGCTGGTAGTGGTGGTTTCCTAGGAGGTTTTACATTCTTGATTCCTCTGAGGAATTGCCTGAGTAGAGGGTGCAAGAAGACAGGTGGATCAAAGCTGTATTCTGCAGAAATAGCTGATGCATGTATCTTGATGGGGGAATAGGACAGGCCTGTGTGTAGAAGCTCTGCCAAGTACTCCAGGATGTTAGCAATGTCTATGTTTGACACATCTTTTCTTTCAGCACTCCAAGTGGCAAACCTTTTCCATTTTCCTGCATAGTTCATTCTTGTTGAAGGTCTGCGGGCTTCAAGTATAATGTCTTTAACCCTTTGGGATAAGTCTGGGTTAGTTGCTCTTAAGTGATGTTCCAGGCAGTCAGTTGTAAGGTTCTTAGGTTTGGATGCAGGATGTTGTAGTTGTTCTGAGTTAACATCAAAGGCATCAGGGGTATTGACCACATTCTCCCCTGAGACATGTTCCTCAGCAAGGGATACCAGTGTTGTCTTGGCCAATTCGGAGCTATCAGAATTATCCTTTGTTGTTCCTCTTTGATTTTCAGCAGTACCTTGTGCATCAAAGGAAGAGGTGGGAATGCATAAGCTGTCAGGCCTTTCCAACTGAAGAAAGGGAGTCCACCTTCCACGCAAGAGGGTGATACGCCCTTGTGCAAAATTTCTTGAGCTGGTGGTTGAGTGGGGATGTGAAAAGGTCTATTTGTGGCATTCCCCATTGCTTTGTGATGACCTTGAAGATGTCCGGGTGTAGCATCCATTCGTGAGCATCCGAGGTGGTTCTGCTTAACATATCTGCTAGGGTATTTTCTTTTCCTGGCACAAAGGTTGCCTGTAACTGGATGTTGTAGCTCAGAGCCATGTTCCAAAGGTCCAGAGTCATTCTGCATAGAGGGTAAGAATGAGTGCCCCCTTGCTTGTTGATGTACCACATGACTGTGGTATTGTCTGTCCTTATCATTAAATGGCCTTCTTTGAGAAATGGCTTGAATTTCTGGATTGCTAGTTGTACTGCCAGCATTTCGTTTTGGTTTATGTGCAGGTGCAGCTGGTCTGGAGTCCACAATCCTTGTATGCACTTGTCCAACATGTGCGCCCCCCAGCCTAGGTCTGAGGCGTCCGTTGTGATGGTCTGGTTCGCTTGACATTTGTGGAAGGGCAAGCCTAGGTTTGCCTGGCATGCTTGGGCCCACCATAAGAATTCTTGTTTCAAGCATGGGATTAGTGGGATTTCGGTTACTAAGCTGTGCCTGTGTTGAGACCATAAGTTTTTTAGGTACCACTGTAGTTTTCTCATATGCAGTCTGGCATGAGGAATCAGGATTATGCAAGATGCCATGAATCCCAAGGCCTGCAGTACTTTTCTTGCTGTTAGTTTGTTCTGCTTTGTTAATGCCAAGAAGTAAAGAGGAAGTTGTTCTTGTTTTTCTGCAGTCAGGAATGCCATTTGTTTTACTGTGTCCAATTCTGCACCCAAGAATGTTCTTGTCTGGGATGGGATCAGCCTTGACTTTTTTAAATTGACTGTGTATCCCAGGGCTTGTAGCAAGCAAATGACCCTTTGTAAATCTGTTGTCAGCTTGTCTTTGTTGTCCGCTTGTAACAGGCAGTCGTCCAGGTATGGATAAATTTGGATTCCCTGTAGTCTGCAATGAGCGATTACTGATGCCAGGCATTTTGTGAATACTCTGGGCGCAGTAGATAAGCCAAAGGGCAATGCTGAGAATTGATAATGCTCTGATCCTGCAAGGAATCTGAGGTATCTTCTGCAATCTGGTCGAATGGGGACGTGCAGGTATGCCTCCTTGAGATCTAGAGTTACCAGCCAACACTCCTTGCCCAGCATGGGAAGGAGTTGCTGTAAGGTCAGCATTTTGAATTTTGGGATGATGATGTATGTGTTTAAGACGGACAGGTCGAGAATAGGTCTCCAACTTTTCTCTTTTCTGGGGACTAGAAAGAGTCTGGAGTAGAATCCTTTGCCCTGTTGTGTCATTGGCACTCTTTCCACAGCTCTCATCTTTGTTAGTTGAGCTACCTGTTTTAGAGCTTCTGTTTTTGAGTTGGAGGTAGGTTTGGCATTCCTCTTTTTACCGGTAAGGTGTGGAAGTGGAACCTGTAGCCTTGGTCTATGGTTTGTAAAATCCACTTGTCTTTTGTGATATAGTGCCAATTGTTTGAGAATAAGGCTAATTTTCCGCCTAAAGGTGCTGCTATTTGCTCCCTGGTAGGCGGTGTCAGAGCCAAGTCACTGTGATTGTCCTGTTGCAGTGGCAGTGGTTGCGTCCGTACCTCGGTGATTGTTGCCTTGCCACTGGCGTCCTCTATAGGCACCTCCTCTGGTTTGATTTCTGCCTCTAGAGCGTCTATTCCTACCTCTTTGAGATTTTGAGGAATCTGGAAAGGACCAATTTTTGGCAGGCCAGTTCCTGCTAAACCTTGGGGGCTGAACCTGTAAGAAGTCTTTAACTGTTTGTACAGATTTTGCCTTTTCTTCCATTTTCTTCATTACCTCCTGAGCAGAGGTACCAAATAGACTGTCCTTGTCCATAGGAGCATCCAACAGCTTTGCTTTAACATGATCTGGCAGGACCTGCTCTTTCAACCATGCATGCCTTCTTATCACTGTGCCAGTCATGGCTGACCTAAATGAAGCCTCCAGTGCATCATAGCCACATTTTAAGGAATGGTTACTAACCTGTTGTATGTTATTTACCATTTCTAAAACATATTTCTTATCTAAAGATTCATCAGAGGACAGTTTCTTAGTTAACTGATCCAGCATAAACTCTTGGTATTGGATCATGTGAAACTGACAGTTTAAAGCTCTAGCTGAGAGAGTAGCAGAGGTGTAAACTTTTTTGCCCCATCGCTCTAAGGACCTGGATTCCCTTTCAGAAGGGAGAGGGTTTTTAGATGAGGTAGAAGCTACTGCCTTAGGCCCCTGGGATATAGTCTCAGGATCTGCAAGTGGGGCCTTGAAAAGGTGGTGATGAGTTTGCGGGACCCTGTAAAATCTGTCTGGTTTTGCAGGGGCTGGAGGTAAAGAGTCAGGTGCAGTGCAAACATCATTAAATGCATCATCCACAACAGACAAAACTGGAGGAATAGCTAAGGGTCTATGTTGTGGTAAGTGCAGAAAGGTCCTAAGCCTTTTTCTTGAATCTGAGAAATCTTGTCCCTGCCATTGGAATTGTTCCCTCATGGCATGAAGGGTTTCCCCAAAGGAAAATTCCTCTGGTGGAGAGGCAGATGGGATGGATTCATCAGCGTCAGAATCTTCATAAGTAGAAAAAGGAGCCTCTGGCTGGTCTGTAGTGACTGAGTCATCCGAAGAATCATCAGAGGACCCATGACTGGGGTGGCTCTGTCCTAGGTCTCTTTTCTGGGGGCTGAGAGGCCCTGTCCGGATGAGATTGGGATCCCCTAATTAAGGAGATTAAATCCTCTGCCAAAGTAAGTATTTGTGAACTAGAAGTGTGCCTGTGAGAGGGGACCTTAACAGGCACTGATTTTGCAGTTTTGGCTGCTTTGGCCCTGGCAAAGGCCTTAATAGACATGGCTGCAGGAGGCCTGGCAGCACCACGTGCTGGAGTAGAGACATCCAAAGGGATGGTGTCAGATAAGTCACTAGAAACCGCAGTAGTAGGCAAAACTTCAGAGGCCGATTCAACTAAGGTAGCAGGAGCCTCGGTAATAGTCATGGATTCGGCTGAGGATTGACCGGTTTTCTCTGTTTCGGCCGAAACCGAGACACTCGTGGTTTGCTTAACCGTGGTTTCGGCCGAAACCGCGGACCGCGAGTGTCAGTCCTTTTCTTTGCGTTTTTTAACAATTTGTGTAGTCGGAGGATCCGACGGCATAATGTATGCAAAGTCTGAGCCGAAAAACTGTTCAGCAAACTCCGACCGACGCCTAAGCGTTCGTCGGTTGAAGGAAGCACAGGCTAAACAGGCAGCTACGTCGTGGTCTGGGCCTAAACAAGGTAGGCAGTAAGAGTGGAAATCTTTATGAGGTATTTGTTTCCCACAAGTTAAACAGTTATTTACTTTTTCTGACATCGGCTGAGGCAAGAAAGAGTCCCCAACGGGGTACTTAGCTTTTTAGAAGTCTTCGAAGTAGTATTCGGTAGTAGGAATCTCTGGATCTGACCGACTGGCACTTGCGAACAGCTTCTGCTTCGGGCGCCACGCGGCAAGAAAGACTGAAGAAAATGGCGTCGGCTGATGCCTTTATACCCGAAGACCAGCAGAGATGACGTCGGGTGAAGTGCGACATCAGCCGAAGCCGGACCCAGACTTTGGAATCCGGCCGACCGAAGGGCTGCGTGATGACAGGACAACCCAGTTGTTATGACTGCAGATGCATCCTTGAAGGACATCTGGTTCAAGGCTCCTGAGAGCACCCCAGCACTAACAGGTTTCACCTCATATCATGCGTTCCGGCCCCAAAATCCGGACAACACCAAGAAAGGAGGGGGGGTGTCCATATTCATAAAGGACACCCACACCTCAAGGTTGGTGGCAACGCACGATGCATCGGAGACCATCCAGGTGCAATTAACCATAGGCAAGACTGCTCTGCAATTTGTAGCATGTTACAGGCCACCCTCTCAAACTCAGGAACCTCACATGGCCTTCCTGAAAACATTGGAGGATAAATGTATCTCAAACACCACCATACTAGGTGATTTCAACTACCCTAATATAGACTGGGAACACTACTCAAGCCCAAACACTCTAGCCCAAAGGTTCCTGGAGTTCATAAACTCAAATGCCATGGAACAACTAGTCACCATCCCCACAAGAGGAGAAAACATACTTGATCTCATCATCACGAACATGGGATCACAATGTTCAACACCAGAAGTATACCCCTCACTGGTGAGATCAGATCATAAACTAATCTCGCTGGAGGTCTTCATCCCGCCCCCACCTGAAATAAAAAAGACGACAGTGAAAAACTTCTCAAAAGCCGACTTCACACTTCTAAAAACTAGCGTGGTCTCCTTTAAGGCCCCTGAGCCAGTGGTAAACATTACTCAAACCGCTGAATCACTTACAAATGCCTTCTACCAGCACCTACAGGACTGCATGGATCAGGCAATCCCAAAAAAAACTAAGACTCTTTGTACCAAAGGCAAGCATCCAGTCTGGTGGACCCCAGCCATAAACAAGCTCTACAACAAAAGGAGGAAGCTACTACAAGATAGAGCAAAATCCTTGAAAGGTAAGACACCTTTGATCATTATAAGTAAAAACTAAGAGCTCTCATAAAATCATCCAAGGCAAATTTTGAGAGAAAAATCGCCAAGGACTCAAAAGACAATCATAAGACCTTCTTTAGCTATGTTAGAAACCTAGGAGGAAACTCCCAGATATGCTCAGAATTAGTTCAAAATGATGTGAAGATTACTGAACCTACACACATTGCCAACATACTAGCTGACAGGTTCAGTGCAAACTTCTCCCCCCTCCCCCCCAAAAGGAGAGATATCTATACCAGAGGATTGTAGCCCCCCAAACATCTCCAATGCCCAGGTGAGAACTGCCCTCTCCAAGGCAAAAAACACAGCATCCATGGGACCGGATGGTGTCCCTGGCTGTGTGCTCCACGAACTCAATGAGGAATTAAACCCGCAGTTAGGACAGCTGTTTAATCTTAGCCTCACCTCAGGATACGTACCCAAGGAGTGGCGCATGGCGACTGTGGTCCCACTTCACAAGGGCGGTGCCTCCACCAACCCTGGTAATTACCGTCCCATTAGCTTGACAAGCCTTATCTGCAAAGCCATGGAGAGGATCATAATGTAACTCATAAATAAAGACATAGGGAACTTGCAGACTTTGGATCCAACCCAGTTTGGCTTTGTCAAAGGCAGATCATGCCTTTTAAACTTGGTTGACTTTTTCGAGACAGTCACCAAGGCCATTGATGAGGGAAAGGCAGTCCATACAGCCTACCTCGACCTGGCAAAGGCCTTCGACACAATACCCCACTCAGGTATCATCGAAAAACTCATCAGCTTGAATGTAAACCCATACATCACAAGATGGGTTGCAAACTGGCTAAGTGACAGAACCCACAGGGTCAGAGTTGCTGGAGCCATGTCAGACTCAAAGCCTGTCACAAGTGGTGTCCCACAGGGCTCAGTCCTGGGTCCACTCTTGTTCGGCATCTACTTTTCTGAAGTACAAGCAAACACAGGAGGGTTATGGCTGACAAAGTTTGCAGATGACTGCAAACTGGGCGCCATAGTCGAAAACACATCTGACACAGATATCCTTCAGAAGGGCCTCACAGAAATGGATAACTGGTGCCAGAGCCATGGCCTAAAGTTAAACGCCAAGAAATGCATAGTCATACCCTTTGGGAAAAACAAGGTTACCCCTAGCTACCATATAGGTGGCAATCCACTGAGCACAGAAGAAGTCATCAGGGATCTGGGGACCCAGGTTGACACTCATGTTGCTAAAGTAGTTAGGAAAACCTTCTACATTGCCCACCTGATCATGAAGGGATTCACATCTAGATCAAGGGAGGTCATCGTCCCCCTGTACTCATCACTCATTAGACCTATGATTGAGTACAATGCCCCATTCGGAATGTATCTGACCCGACACCTGCAGCAGCTGGAAAGGCCCCAAAAGTTCCTCACAAAAGGATAAAGGGTCTCAAAAATATGTCTTATGCTGCCCGACTGAAAGAACTCCAGCTCTATTCAGTCTCATACCGCTTGCTCAGAGGTGACCTGTGCCTGACATATAAGGCCATGTCAAACCCAGATTTGATGAATATGCTTCACCTCAAAAAATCTAGATCCCTCAGAACCACAAGGGCAGGAGACTTAAACCTTGACACGGTTATTAATAGAACGTGCTGGAGGGACAAATTCATCACCCAGAGACTCCCTATGCTGTGGAGCAAAATCCCGGTACATGTGAGGCAGAGCACCTCGCTGGCCTTGTTCAAGAGGAATCTTGACCAATGGATGGGAGATCGCAGATATACCCCAGGGATTACTTCAGTGTCACTGCTTGACAGAGGCACAGCAAAATAATAGGCATAGTTTTATTCAAACTAAAGGGGTGGCGAAAGCCACATAACTATGGGCTAGGCTTATAAATGCCCTTGGGCAGATAGCCTAGTATGAACCTATGAACCTATGAACCTATTCCCTCTATGGTAACTACTCTGGCCCATGCCCCACCCAAAAAAAATCTCCTCTTTCTGTGATCAGATTCTCCTCCCCTGCTGTTATGGTCATTTCTTGTTGAAATGCTTTCAAGAACTGTTTTAATTCTCTTTTATTTATTTTTGTCAGGATATGAACATTTCCTATTGTAACTCTTTTCTTGCCTCTCTTTTTTTTCCATAATAAATCTTTATTGTTATATTATTTTCAAACACAAATAAGAACAAAAATAACATATATTCACAAATCAAGCATTAACTAATATCACTAATAACCACACTCTATATACAATATTTACAAGAATGCTTCCATGTAATACAGTTAAATATAAAAAAACATAAGAATAAATGCAAGTAATAGACAATTGATTACTAAATTCTCTCCACACACATAAATAATTATTAATATTTCCAAGTTGAAAATACTATGCTAGTATAATATTAAAAATCTGTTCCCAAATATTTGGATTATTAACATTTTTATTTTGTGGGTTTAATAGTAATTTATGAGCCAATATATGTTTTGTTGCTAGAACTCTAAAGCTCTGCCATGAAGTTTTAGATGGGTCTAACCAATTTGAAGCTATATAAAGCTTCATTAATAGAAAAATATTAATATATATAATAATTTGTGATTTAGGGATCTCTCTCAGGGGAATATGCAGAATCATAAATTTCCATGATAACGTTGTACTCTGGTAACCCATCTTTTGAAGTTGGATCTTAATGGAATTCCAAAGTTTGAAAATACATTTACAACTCCAGAACATATGAAGAAGATCAGCTGGTTGATTCTTACAGTATGGACAAGTTGGTGAATTTTTGGGATTAAATTTATGCAGGGTAAGACGTGTATAATATGCATTGTTTCAAATCATCAACTGGGTATATATTAATTTTTGAAGAGAAGTAGATTTGATGGTCAAGTCAATTGCTTTTAACATATTACTTCTATCTGTCAGTAAGATTTTCTCTTCCCAGTAGTTTGATAACAAAATTTTATCATGAAATTGAAATTCTTTAATTAATTGATTTGCTGTCGTGATATATTTAAGATCCTGTTGGAGAGCTTGCAACAACAAAGATCATCTATTAATAGCCTCTTCTTCCGGTTTAAAACTTTTAAAATAGCTTATAGTGAGTTCTTTAATTTGCCCCAGAATAACCAGATAATTTTTAAGTAAGTTAAGTTCTTGTCTTATTTGGTTGGCCGAACTGTCAAGATGTTTATATATATCAATCAAAGTTAGATTAACTATCAATGGAAACTTGTTAAGATCAATTAGTTGATTATTCAGTTTTAAATTAGGATTCTTATGAAAGGGTTGAAAAACCATCATATGTTGAACCAAATCTAATAAATGAAATAAATTATGTAAAGAGAGTATGTTCGTTTTGATGTGTTCAATAATCCCATAGAATTTCAATGTATCCTTACCTAAAAAGTATTGCTTTAGGATTGATATTTAACTTTAGAATATATTTATAATTCAGAACTACCCAAGGTGGTGTCCACTTAGTATTATTTATATCATAATTGGCAATTCTTAAAATTCTATTAGAATTTACAATTAAATAATACATTTCAAAATTAGGTAATTCCAGTCCTCCTCTATTTTTTGGGGTCATTAATTTATCATAAGATATCCTGGTTTTCTTTGGTTCCCAAATGAATTTAGCCAATTCTTTATGAATCCGTTTAAAAAACCACTTTGAAATTAATAAATTGGCTGACCTAAAAATATACAGTAATCGTGGTAATGTGTTCATTTTGATAATTGAAACTTTTGCTAATATTGGCAGTCGTAAATTTTTCCATCTCCCAAAATCAGAAATTATTTGTTCCCAGATTGCTTTAATATTATTATTATAAAAGTCTTTATTATCAGTAGAGAACTCAATACCTAGATATTTAATATTTTCTTTAAATGATACCTGTCCCACTAAGGGCAATAACGAAAAGGTTTAGGTGTCTTTAAAGGGAAGATATTGTTTTTTTTCAAGTTAATTTTATAATTAGACACTTTTGAGAACTCATTAACAGCCTTCAATAATTTTTCAGTATCTGATAATGGAGATGCACAATAAATGCTAAGATCACAGCAAAAGCTGCCATTAATATTTTAGTTCCATAAATTATTGGGACATTATGATAAACATTTTGTTTAATATATAAAAACAATGGTTCAAGATAGATATTAAATAATAAGGGGACAAAGGGCAACCCTGGCGTGTTCCAGTCTTAATCTGTATTCTTTTAGAGAAGTTTTTATTAATATACAATGTAGTATAGGGATTACTATATAATATTTGTAACATTTGGACAAACTCATGTGATATATTAAAATACGGTAAAAGATCAAACAAGAAATTTGTATCAACCCTATCAAAGGCTTTCTGGGCATCAATTATAAGGGCATAAATATTTAAATTATTTTGCTTAGCATGCTCTAACATAGTATGTAGTGTGAGTGTATTATCACTGGTTTGTCTACCTGCCATAAAACCAGTCTGTTCTTTAGAAATGATATGAGTCATGATTCTCTTCAGTCTAGATGCTATAATAGAGGTTAGAATTTTCATGTCTACATTTATTAATGATATCAGTCTATAATTTTCTTGCCTGTCTTGATTCTGCATGTATCACGGTACCTTTCTTAGTGTACAGCTGAAGAACAGGAAACCTATTTTCTTATATTTTCTCCTTTCTTATAGCTTTTAAAACTTTAATAACTAATACTAACAGCATTTGAAAACTTACCTACATATATACAATTCTGTTTCCCCATTTACTTTCTTCCTATGACTTTCATGAGCCAATGCTCAAGTCCTCTCTGTTTTGTTCTCATTTATCACTACCCATCCCTTTCTTCTCCTTTTTTATTTTTCTCCTTCCTCACTCTCCTTCAATCATCAATCTAGTGAGTATCCTTCATTGTCTATTCATCCACCACACTCTCCCTCCCTACATGTTTCTCTGTTTAACGTTTTTGTTAATAATGGTACTTTGTATTTTATTCATCATTGTATTCCTCTCTAATCTGCATTGTATCTTTTCTGTGGTGTAGTATGGTTCCATATTTTGTCTCATCTTTGAATTTCATGTCTAGCCTGGAACTATTGTATTTTCTTGCATTTGTTACCATTCTTTTGGGTCTTATTTGTGATGCAATACACTCCCCTCCCTTACTTCCTTCTTAATAATCCTCTTGCGTTTCAGAGAAGCTATTATTTTATTGACTTATTTTTACTGGCCTACTTTTGGCACTCTTCACTACCCATCTACTTCTACTTTTACCCCCCCCCCCCAT
Source organism: Protopterus annectens (assembly GCF_019279795.1). NCBI lineage: Eukaryota > Metazoa > Chordata > Ceratodontiformes > Protopteridae > Protopterus > Protopterus annectens. The sequence goes on from NC_056743.1 coordinate 1,132,043,474, forward strand.
TTTTACAATAGGCCATCCCTCCTGTTGTACTTTTGTGTCCTAAATCCTTTAGGACCTTTATTGGGCAACTGAGATTCAATTCAGATGCACCGCCTGGTTTGAATGAAAGCCTAAATATTAAATGTGTTCTCATGTGGCAACGCTAAAGTTTCCCCTCTTACCCAAACTCTGTCTTATTATTGAGAGACTGCTTTTTATAATGTTTTTCAAAAAAGGTCCTTCAAAATATGTTCTTAGATGATATATTTAATCTTTCTTAGTTATTTAACTTTCATGTTTAAGCATATATTAACATTTGTTTTTGCTTCACTAGTTGTACTGCTACAGCACTTGTTTATGTAAACACTGCTCACACTTGGAATTTAGTGTAATTTCCAATTTCTTATTGGCTCTGAGATTTACATTATTTATTTACTGTCTGGTTTCAGTAGTCTACTCTTTTTTGGTAACACCCACTAGAGTATATATACTGTGGTTTTCATCTTACTGTTGTTTGATAAAGTTCTTGATATTATTAAAAGGACGAAAGCTTAGCTACTGGCTCCTTCGTCGTTCTTTTATATTAAGAAGTGTTTTAGTCATTTGTATTCCTGATCTTCTTAGCTCTGAGGATAGTTTTTAGTGCTAACATATATATATATATATATATATATATATATATAGATAGATAGATAGATAGATATATGTATATGTATATATATATATATATATATATATATATATATATATATGTATGTGTGTATATATATATATATATATATATATATATGTATATATATATATATATATATATATATATATATACATATATATATATATATATATATATATATATATATATATATATATATATATATATATATATATATATATATATATATATATATATATACATGTACACACACACACACACACACACACACACACACACACACACATATATATATATATATATATATATATATATATATATATATATATACACACATACACACACACATACACATATATATATATATATATATATATATATATATATATGTATATATGGTTTACTATCAATTTATTGATCGCAACTTGTGCAATTTACAAAATGTTGAGAGAGCCGTATGTCGACTCAAAACATCGACACAAGAAATGTCAGAACTTACATCAGCAAATGTAATACAGCATTCGCTTTTGTGAATTCCGACATTCCAAGCTAGATCACACTATAGTGGGGATCGTGAAATTTACCCTTACCCTCACTATAGTGCGATCTTGGAGTTTGTATATATAAGTGGGGGGACGTTGGGGGAGCAGGGGGCTTGCCTCCCTACAAACATGTAATTTAGTGTGGCAACTTTGACAGGCAGACAATCTGGGAGTCTGCTTCTTGTTCGAAAATGCAGATATCGACATTTTCAGATATCTGGTTCGACATTTACGTTAGTCGATGTGCAAATCGACATTTCGGTTCGACAACATGACTGTGTTACAGTCGACAAACTGATAGTAAACCATATATATATATATATATATATATATATATATATATATATATATATATATATATATATACATATATATTTATATACATAGATTTTATATATATATATATATATATATATATATATATATATATATATATATATATATATAATATATATATATATATATATATATATATATATATATATATATATACAAAATGCAAGTTAAGATATGCATAAAGTACAGTGCATGCATATATATATAACAGATAAACTCCTATATATATATGGAATACATGTATATAAGATGCCACATGAGGCTGAGAAAAGTTTCTTGAATACATTCTGTTTTTTATGATACTGGACGGAAAGTTACCTAATCATTGTCATGGTAGCAGTTAAAAGTGAATTCACTAAAAGATACGTTTAAGTACATATTTGAAGCTTTTAATGGTTTCCAGATTTTGAAGTCAGTAAGCAGGAGATTACAGGTAGCAGGTCACAGTCTAGTGAATGATTTCTCACTTACAGCAGTTTTACATGGAGGGTGTACGAGAAAGAAACTGTTGTCTTGTGTACTTCTGAATACATAATGGTTGTCTTGTAAAGGTCATTTCACTCTTAAAGAGTTGCAATGACTGTCCCCCGGATTCTCTATACCTTGCACGGCATGCAAGATCGGTGCAAGAGCTCTAGCAGGCAATATGTCTGCTGTGCGATCCAGGTGGGGGCGTGCATGAGCACGCCTGCACTAATCCTGCACGGACTAAGCCCCTGTATGCAAATCACCCCATTTGCAGGAGAAATCTATGCAAATGATGTGATTTTGCACTCCAGGAAGCTTGCAACCGGCCATGCAGGATTAGTGCAATCTGCAGAAAAGTACTCGGTTAGTAACCGAGTACATGTCTGCAAAATCCAAAACGGAGCTGTGACAACTCCAAATAAAGGCTGCATATCATGTAGTAAGCATACCACTGGCCAAGTATAAGGACATTGGCATTGCAAACAGTGAAAACAAAACAAAAATCAACTATTTTTTAGTTGATCTCTGCTGTTTAAGCGTAGAGCAGCGGCGTGCAAATGGGATCGGGGGGAAAATAACAAAATAAATCTAAATTAAACATTCTAATTAAAATCACTATTCTGCCATGCAAGTCAATGGCAGGCAGAAGACAACATGGCCAGTGAGTAGTGGTTGCTAAGGGGGGAGGCTCAGTATGAGACATGTAACTATGTATTAGCAGGCAATCCTATGCAAATGAGGGGAATGATAGTGAATCGCAGTTTCCCCAGCATGTGAGTCAGGTCCCAACAGTGTAAGAGTAGGAATAGCCTGGTGCAAGCCTAGGAGTTAGATGATATCATGGGGGGGTTTCAGGCATACTGTAAGTGGATTGGAGCCCTGTGGCTCGGGTTTGCACCTAGCTTAGCACAGTTATGCTAGGGGTTGTGTCTGAATCTGCCTAGCACTCTTTACATTGCCTAAGTGGGTGTGTGCACCGCGCACTGGGTTTTAAAGGAAGAAAAAGAAAGTAAAACCAGGAAATAGCAGCACTGTGCACATTTGAGCACTCAGTTTGTGCAGCACACCCCCAGGCTTAAACAGGAAGGCAATGGGAAGGGAAAACAGCTGTAGGAAGGTAATCAAGGATAACCAGCATAGCTGGCAGGTGAAATGTATCAGAATCAGCCAGTTACACAGGCAGCAGACCAGCCCAGCCCAGAACACTACTATAAACTATGCAAACACATTCGCCTTGGGGTTTTCCCACACTCTACACCACCGGTGTAGACAAGTGGGGAACTTTTAACAAATAAACCTACAAAATGAGAGGGGCTGCATCAGGCAACATAGAACAACATGTGCAAGAGACTGAGGTTGGTAAGGAGTAAGAATGCTGCCGATCAACCCACAGTGAAGAGATGGAGAAGAGTGTACAGGCCCAGGGTAACCTAACACGGACTACATGATCTGGAGATAGTGGAGCTCTATAGAGTGGACAGAGACCTCCTATAGCAAATTGCTGACCTGTGCCGACCACACCTGACACATCAAATTAACCAAGGGGAACCCATCTCAGTGGATACCAAGGTATGTGTAGGCCTAGGAATACTAGCCACAGGTACCTCCCAAAGCTCAACTGGGGATATCATGGGGATCTCACAGGCATCAGCATGCAGAGTATTCCTCCAGTTCCTGGATGCCATGTCAGCACATGTCAGTGAACACGTATATTTTCCCAACACCTGTGAGGTGTTGGCCAGCAATATGCATCTCTTCCACCAAATAGCAGAATACCCTGAGGTAGTGGGTGCTATAGACTACATGCACATATGCATCAAAGCACCACCTGGTGATCAGGGTAGGGCCTACATCAACTGCAGAGGCATCATCTCCATCAGCTGCCAGGTTGTCTATGATGCCCAGGGCATTATAATGAATGTGTGTGCTGGCTGCCCTGGAAGCTATCACTATTCCCACATATGGCATCTGACACAGCTGTACCAGAGATTTGCCAATGGGGACATCCCCTACGGTCACCTAGTGGGGGATGCTGGTTACACACGAGCTGTGGCTGATGGCACCCATCAGAAATGCACACACACCTGAACAAGAACACCATAATGAGGCACACGCACAGACCAGACTTATAATAGAGCATGTGTTTGGGATGCTCAGATCACGGTTCCGGTGTCTGAACACATCCAGTGAAGCCTTGCAGTACTCACCAGCTACATGTACCAGTATTGTTATGGTATGTGCCATGCTATACAATATGATCTTGCGAAAACAACTGCAGCAGGAACAGCATGGGGTGGGGCCACACAGCCTCCCACCAATGCCAAGGCCTGCAAAGGCACAGAGTGACTCAGAGGAGTAACAACCTGAGCCTGCCCCAGTAGGCAGATGGAGGCATGCCCAGTATGCCGAGGCTGCAGCAAAGAGACAATGCATAGCACATACACTGACACAGTAGGGACCCAGAGAATGACACCTCTCTCTGACTCACACATAGAGTAAAAGGGTTGCCAAACATGAAACTACCTGTGCTCAATCATGTATAGGGAGTGTACTATCTGCATCCAACATAGGCAGCCCTCCAGCACCATCCGCAATTCTGGCACACCCTCAAGGTAAGTCAATCAACCTACCAATTGCCAAATGGAGTAGAATGTGTAGTTACCTGTATCTATGGTATGGATGTGAGCATGCAAGGGAATTTAGTGGCTGAATGTTATGGCAGCAGAAAGTAGACACCCACTATGGCACCATGACATCTGTAACACATACTGGAGTCACCATAGTAGCCAGTACTACACAGGGTGATAAAACCCACTGCAAGACATGTGCTGGGTGACATGTGTGTCCATATGACTCACACATGCCAGTCAGGCGGTTCACATACCCAACAACAGTCTCAGCCAGCAGGACAGGTGAAGACAAACCCAAACAGAGCCTGTGCTATGGCCCCTGAATGATGGCTATGGTTAACCTCCCCCCCAGGCCTACACAGACAGACTACAGAAGATCTGGCAGTGGGATGTTAGTTCTGAAGGGTAGGAAGTCAGACACTAATATGTAGGGCAACCAAAGATACGATCTGTAGTACACTGGTATGCCTCTAGTCAGCATGATAGGTAAGAATACAGAATGAAATGGAGTACCTGACATACCAGTACAGTCATAGCAAATGTGTACAAGTGTCAGGTGTGCCCCCCATCCTACATAGTAATGTAATAACAGTCAGGTGTTCCCCCATCCTGTGTAGAAATGCAGAAATAGACAGGTGTGCCCCCCCATCCTACATAGTAATGTAATAACAGTCAGGTGTGCCCTCCCAATCCTGTATAGTAATGTAGAAATAGACAGGTGTGCCCCCTACCCTATGTAGTAAAGTAATAACAGTAGTGTACCCCCCCCAATCCTGTGTAGAAATGTAGAAATAGACAGATGTGCCCCCCCATCCTACATAGTACTGAAATAACAGTCAGGTGTGCCCCCCCAATCCTGTGTAAAAATGTAGAAATAGACAGGTGTGCTCCCCATCCTACTTAGTAATGTAATAACAGTCAGGTGTTCCCCCTCTTAATCCTGTGTACAAATGTAGAAATAGACAGGTGTGCCCCGCCCATCCTATATAGTAATTTAATAAGTCAGGTGTCCCTCCCCAATCCTGTGTGAAAATGTAGAAATAGACAGGTGTGCCCCCCCCATCCTATGTAGTAATGTAATAACAGTCAGGTGTGCCCCCCAATCCTGTGTAGAAATGGTAAGGTGTGCCCCCCATCCTACGTAGAAGTGTATTAACAGTCAGGTGTACCTCCCCAATCCTGTGTAGAAATAGTCAGGTGAGCCCCCCCCCCCCCATCCTATGCAGAAATGTAGTAACGGTCAATGCCAAATGCTAGATGGATACCCTGCAGAATCGGGATGCTACCTGTTGGCGTACAACACACAAAGGTCAGCACTGCAGTACAAACTACCTGCACTCGATCCACACATTAAATACAGATGGGGATACTGGGTATGCTCACACACTTAGAGAAATGAAGGCAAAGTCAGTCAGCAACATACTGAAAGGTCATACTGAGCATGCTCACACACTACACATGTAGGCTATGTCTGCAAACACCAGTGGACCAGACATATCCGGCAGTCGCAGTTATTAGTGCAGACACTCATCAGTATGCAGCACTCATGCCTTGCACACACAGTGGAAATGAATACAGACATATATGTAAGGACAACACTCTGTAATAAGCAAAAGGTAGATGTACACAGATGTGTGGAAGAGGGTGACTGTGACAAAGAGCCATACAGGCATGTCCCACCCAGCACAAAGCCAAAGGGCCCCAACCATATGATGTTCAGATGTCACTCACTGCAGATACTAGCCACCAGTATCTATCTGCATTACAGACTATGCGGTGCCTGTGCTAGCTGTGCAACATGACTGTACAAGGAAGTAGTCATCTATCAGCTGTATACACGTACCTGTGAAATATAACCCTGTGTGTGCCCGCATGTGGTGGGTCAATCTCTAGATGAATGGGTTATGGCCCATGCACACACACTGCCCTCCCCATAGCCCTACAATGACAAGCCTGCTGAGATAATCCACTGTGAAATACACCTTTGGGAGAGTTGTAGCCCAGCAATCTCCATGGTGCATCCCATAACTGCATACTGCTGTAGTGTGATAAACTAGTTAGGTAGGAGTTCAAATCCCAGACATGGCAAGTGTGTGTGTGTGTGTGTGTGTGTGTGTGTGTGTGTGTGTGTGTGTGTGTGTGTGTGTGTGTGTGTGTGTCTGTGTAGAGAGCAATGCTTTTTAGGGTAGTCACACTCCCTACAATTGAAATGCTCTACTTTGGTAAGGCTGCCGATGTCATCCACCTAGAAATACATCTCTGGGAAGGTTGTAGCACAGTAATCTCTGCAGTGCATGCTATAACTGTGTACTGCTATAGTGTGATAAAATAATTAGGTAGGAGTTCTAATCCCAGCTTTGGCAATTGTGTGTGTGTCTGGGTAGAGAGCAATGCTTTTTAGGGCAGTCATACTCCATACAATTCATATGCTCTACTTTGGCAAGGCTGCTGATGTCATCCACCTAGAAATACACCTCTGGGGAGGCTGTAGCCCAGTAATCTCTGTAGCTCATCCTATAACTGTGTACTGCTGTAGTATAATAATTTAGTTAGGTGGGAGTTGTAGTCCCAGACATGGCAAGTGTGTTTGTGTGTCTGACTCTGTATAGAGAGCAATGTTTTTTAGGGTAGCCGCACTACATACAATTCGAATGCTATACTTTGGTAGGGCTGCTGATGTCATCCACTTATAAATACACCTCTGGGAAGGATGTAACCCAGTAATCTCCATAGTGCATGCCATAACTGCATACTGCTGTAGTGTGATATAGAACTCTGGTAGGGTTCTTTTCCCACCCATGGCAGTTCTGGATGTTATGTGTGTGTTTCAATTTCTGTGTAGGGAGCAATGTATTTTTGGCTAGTCACACTCAGTACATTTCAAATGCCCTATTTTGGCAATCCTGATGATGTCATTCGCTGTGAAATATACCTTTGGGGAAGGAGTTCTCCAGTAATCCTTGTGGTGCATCCTATAACAGCTTCAAGCTGGAGTGTGATATAGACCTCTGTTACGGGTTCTATACCCACACATGTCGGTTGTGGATGATTTGTGTTTGTTTCAATGTCTGGGTAGGGAGCAGTGCATTTTAGCCTAGCCACACTCACTACAATTTGAATGCCCTACTTTGGCAATCCTGCTGATGTCATTCACTGTGAAATACACCTTTGGGGAAGCAGTTCTCCAGTAATCTCCGTGGCATGTGCTATAACTGCATACTGCTGTAGTGTGATATAGACCTCTGTTAGGGGTTCTATACCCTCACATGTCATTTGTGGATGCTTTGTGTGTATTTCAATGCCTGTGTAGGGAGCAGTGCATTTTAGCCTAGCCACACTCACTACAATTCAAATGGCCTATTTTGGCAATCCTGCTGATGTCATCCAATGTGAAATACAACTTTGGGAATGGCAGACTCCAATAATCTCCATGGCACATACTACAATTGCGTACTGCTGTAGTGTAGTAATATAGTTAGGTAGGAGTTATAATCCCAGATATGATGTGTGTGTGTGTGTGTGTGTGTGTGTGTGTGTGTGTGTGTGTGTGTGTGTGTGTGTGTGTCTGTGTTTGTAACTCATATCCTGTGTAGTGGTGGTTGTGAGTGTGTAACAATTGCGCCCAATGTGGAGTGGGTTTTGAAAATTTCTTATATGGTGGCCCTAGTATATATCACACTGTTCGCCATACAGGGGTAACAGATGTGAAATAGCTGAGAGGCTGGGGTGCAGATCCATACCCCTACATGTGACATCAGGTCCAGGCAAACAAAGTTAGCAACCCTAGTATTAGCCAGAGAGCACTCTTAACCCATGCCTCATGCGCACACACACACACACACACACACACACACACACACACACACACACACACACACACACACACACACACACACACACACACACTTGCCTAGGCAACAGCCACTATGTTGGTAGTACACTGCAGATTGCCCACTAATAGTAACTATGGAGTGATTGCAGTGACCTACAGAGAGCATGGCACCCTGTCCATCTGTCCAATAGGCATGTATATGAAGACAGTGCACCTTCCATATGTTCCCCACTGGATACCTGCAACATCTGTGGTGCCATCAAATGTGACCCACAAAGGACATACCATGCCAGAAAACATGCCCTGTTTGGACAGATGTCACTGACACCAGGGAATTTCATTAGCATGCGATAAACCTAGGTGCAGGGTAAACCCGCTGTCCATTATCAGTACCCACCACATGAGGCCAGGACTGGCACATCTGATGATAATCTGTGTACACATCAAGGGCCAGACAACCCAGGTACAGTTCCACATGTCATTGTACATGCATGTGGGAAGTGTGCACATCACAGACACTGTCCATGTCATAGACTAAGGAACACATACATGGCAAGCAATGCACAGCATTGCCCATATGCAATAGTCACCCAGGTGACTGGATGATGAATACAATACCCACCTGTGTGGGCAAATCCAGAATTTATACCCCTGAGCCCCTGATGCCAAGGTGTACCCATCACCTAGCCTTGTATAGCCATCTGGCACAGTTGACCACTATACACCTATGAATCAATGCACCCATGCATGTCAGTACTGGCACCGTGTGTGTGTGTGTGTGTGTGTGTGTGTGTGTGTGTGTGTGTGTGTGTGTGTGGGTGTGTGGGTGTGTGTGTGTTGTATTATGCGTATGTTCACATTCACACTCACTACAACCCCTATTGGCATACTGAAGCATGCTGTCTGATGTCAGACACCTCCAAATACCCTTTGCCCATAAAACCTCTGTATGACCCCTGTGGTGCATGTGATACTTGCAGAGTAATGTGTTGTGGCAATCTCATTAGTGATGGGTTGTATTCCTGGCCCTGCGAAGTGTGTCAATGTGTGTACGTCCCTGTGAGAATGTGGCTGTGTTGATGCTGGCGCCTGTTCATGTGGACAGGCATGTGTACTACACCTACTGTATAGCTACCATATCCCTGTTGCAGATGTCACTCACCACACATATATGTTCTGAGGGCTCCACAGCATGTAACCTATGTGACGCATCCAATAACTGCATAGAAATGTGATAGCACTACATAGTCATCAGGGGCTTGATACCCTGTGCTGATAGGTGTGTGACACAAACATGCTTAAGTTTAACTCTCCCACCCCTCCCTGACTTGTCTTTGCCTCTGTCTGCCTCTCTCACTCCCTCTCTGGTGGATGTGAAGACCTACACCTGCTTTGCTTAGGCAGCAGCATGTGCATTTTAAGTGATGCTCATGATCAGCTGATGGCCTCTGCACGAATTGCAGCCCTCCCCTAGCTGACTGCATGTGGAACAGCTGTGGTAACATTCCCATCGCCAACTGCATGGAAACACACTCCAATATCTAGGAACATCATGTTGGTGTTGGGCCTTTTCATTCACTGTGAGCAGGAACTAGATATGTTGTTTGGCAAACAGCATCTCAGATTGATTGGGGATTTACCTGTAACAGCATACACTGTGGAAACAGGGCAACACACAGGAGGGGGATGTGCCTGACCTGACTATAGACTGTAAGTGCTGCTATACTGCATTTGGAGTAATGTTGGTTTAACAGTGTGTGTGTGGATATGGCTGTTCTACATGTTTTAATACCTGCCATGTCAGTTCTATGTTTATGAGGAATCTCCATCTGTAGGGTCATCTGTAGACTGGGCAGTGTGTTGTTCCTTTGGTTTCATGTGTTACCCAAAGAGCATCTATCTGTGAACTGCAGAAGGTAGTGTGAGGATTGCAGTCTGTAGATGGTGAAAGCCGTGACAGTTACTGACTTCATATCCCTCATAGGACATACGTTGCAACAAACCCTGTTAAAACAGTATATGTATGAGGTTATCAGAGCAACACATCAATATTGGCCCTGTGTATGTGCTTCCAGCAACAACTCTGTCAACATTTGTTCATATGTCATGCATTAAGAGGTGCATATGTGCTGTAAACCATAATTAGTGTCATTATATCTGATAACAAGCCAGTGAGATATCAGACTGCTATACATGTTATGTACAGTAGGGGTTATATTTGATGACATAACCTGGACATTCTGCAGTTGTTTGTACAGTACTGAGGTCTGTGTACTTATGGTGAATGTTGACAGTGTGTGTATTGTTAATATGTACTTTGGCCTGTGTACAGACTGTGGTTGATGTCATTGTTCTAGGTCCCGTCCTATCTGATGTTACATGCTGCTCCACTGTATGTTACCATATTGGCTTACATGTTTGTAGGGCCATACACACACACATGTCCCATACCACACACAGAAATCAGACCACACTGTGTAGTGGCCCAGTATATGTAGGGTTGGTCTGTGAGTGGCACATATGAGGATGGTGTTGAACAGATAGCCCATATACTGTAATATTATGCTAGCTTGCCATATGTGGTTGTGGCTGTGTTAACACTGGTTGTGGTTATGCACTTTCACACAGGTGTATCTTACCCTGTGCTGTGACATGCCTGTACAGCCTACTATATATGCAGGTACATGTGCATTCCCCCATGGGAGATGTAGGCCAGTGTTGAGCCAGTCTGCCTGTAGCCTGCACGGTGCATTGTTACATGCCTAGCAGCTTAGTGTACTTACCCAGTGAGATGTCATGTCCAGATACTTGCCAGATGTACTGCTGCTGGGCCTCCCTTAACAGTCATGTATGTCAGACAGAGCAGTGGGATGCTGTACAAATGTATGTCAATATCTGTACCAGCGGTTATTATGTGTCAGGACAGACAGGGGTGTGTGAATGTATAACCTAAGGGGAAATGTATACCAGTCATTATGTGTTATACCATCTTCATGGCTGTTACCATCCATATTGTCAGGCTTTGTCCACATGTTTTGCACTAAGGGGTTCTGTGTATACCTCTGGACTGTACAGAGTGTGTCAGAATGTCCACATATATTGGCCAATATCGCTGCTGCAGTTCACAGGGGCTTTACTGCATGGACAATATCTCTGCTGCAGTCCACAGGGCATTATGTGCTAGCAGCGGTACTGTATTATGATGTCCTTAGGATGTTTGTCAGTAGCCAATGGTGCACATGTAAAAATCAGATGTGACCTCCCACACACACCATGTCTGTGAAGACAATCCCTATTACAGTAGCAATAGTCTACTAATATACCTGCTATACATACCTATCATCCCCTTGCACTATGAAGTTGGGACTGTATGGGCTGGGGTAGGGCTACACTCCATCTTCAGAACATATGGTGAAAATATATGTACGTATAATTATCCAGATATCTACATATATAATTACACATATACATATCGAAATATATAGATGGGTATGTATATGTACATAGATATACATATACACACCCAGATATATACATATACAGAGCAATATATGTCTACACATATACAGATAGTGATACATATGCACATATACGTATGGATACCTACAGATATATTGACAGTAGTAGGTATATCAGAATAGATATGTATGCACATATAGTTATAGATATCAACATAAATACCAACACAACTAGGCATATCTGTACACATAGGATGTTCATACATATATAGTTATATACACATATATCTATATATACATATACGTATACCTATATATACACATATATATATGTGTATATATATATATATATATATATATATATATATATATATATATACACGCATATATACATACAAAGCGATGTACACATGGCGATATATATATGTAGCACTATATAGATGTGTATACAGATATATGTATGAGTATACATGTGTATGTACATGTAGACATATATAGACCTATGATATGTATACAACCATATTCCTATCATGAGTAAACATCACGGTTGTGTATACCCTCCCACATGTATCTCACTGTATGTATCCGCTATGTGCACATTATGATAAAACATATGTGATGCAACAGTCATATTAATAACAAGGACTACACAAGTTAGGAGCTACAGGCAAATGTTCAACATTACTCAATATGTGTATTGACAGCTATATTGGTAAAACAACAGCAGTCTTCACAGTGGTCATGGCATAGTGGTTAAGTGCTATGACTTAAGTGTAAAGGGTCCTGGGTTCAATACCTACAAGGGCTGTTCATTATGTTGCTGGGCAGGACAAGGCCTGTCAGATACATAGTGGTTAAGGCAGTTTTGAGCAGATTTAAGTGGGTTTGCACCAGTTTGTGCAAAGCTAAGCGGTGCTAAGCTATGAGTAAACTTACAAGCATTTAAACAGTGTAGGCAGTGCTTACCAGTATGTAAATCAGCTTAGCTGTTATATTGCAGCAATGTTGATACTTCCTAAGCATAGCTTAGCCCTGGTAACCAGGACACACAACCTAGTCTGATAACCTGTAATAAGTGTATGTAATGCCATGTACAATACATGCACCTATGTGCTGTCATTACATTAGCAAGGGGTGTGAGTGTCATGTGTGGGACACAAACATATATGAGACCTGTATAGCACTGTTATCTGTGTGAATGTGTTACATACAGGTGTAGTAGCCCAGGGTATGTGCTGTCACACTGGCATGTAGTGCATCATGGCAGTACTACTGTTGACAGTGCTAACCCAGGCAAGAGCAGAGTTCTTAATGTAGTACTGACAACAGGCACACCTGCGAGCATGGCTGGACAATGAGGCCTCCCTATTGTATCCCTGGTGTGTGAGCTGTGTCACAGTACATACCCCTTACTGGTCTGTCAACGCACTCATGCTACTGCATAGCTATCTGCTAAGCTGATGACTGTCAGTCCCTGTACAGATGTGCAGATGGCAGGTATCCAGCTAGGATATGTACAGGCAACCTACACTTGATTGACCCCTACTATGCGTGTGGCATGTGCATGAGATGCATATCCCTGTAGTACCAATGTTGGGGTATACTATGGGTTGTATCACAGTCATGGCCAATGTGTGATGGTGGGTATGGCAGAGTGTCATCACGGGTTTCAGGGAGTACAATATCCAGTGGGGGATGTGGGTGCTGTGTATGCTGTATTAAACCAAGGTACACCAGGTATATGTCCCATGTACCATGTTATGGTTACCACTGTCACCATCAATCATACAGGTAACTGTTACCACAATCCAAGCCAGTTATGGATGTGATATGTGCAGCCTACCTGTAACACATTGGGGACACGGTCAAGTTAATTAGCAGCGATAGGCCCTGGTATCTCAGATGTGTGTCTGGCTGTTATGTGTCTGTAAATGTGTATATGATGGTATGTTACACTACGTATCATCCAAATACACCCACTACATCCCCCATTAGCATACTGTACATGGGAGATGTTCTGCATGTACCATTCAACCTGCGATACACATCACCCTAAACGCTGTGCAGTGTGTGCAATGTAAGCCACACACATCAGTATCATGACATAGCTAGGTAGGGGTCTAGTCCCAGTGTTGGCAAGTAACAGTGTGCATGTATGTGGATGAGTCTACATCAGGTTGCAGGGTATACACACCTCAGTGGGCCACCTGTTCATGTGGCACAGGCAATAACTGGTTTAGAAACCTGTGAAATGTGTTGACTGTGCCCCAGATATGTCACATCCATGGTGTCAGCACAGTGACATACCCCGTTGTGCAATATGACTGCAGACCATCCTCGTGCTGACACATGTACACCTACAACACACACGGATAACATTACAGGGACTGCAATCAACCAGTGTTACTAACAGCTATAATAAGAAGTTATGTCTTACCATAACGTTCCATGTTAGTTGTCTTCTTCTCACCTTCATTCTTGCTGGATAGGTTCGCAGCTGATCCTCGGCTCTGACTCGGCTATACTATAGCTCGAGAGCTATTTTTACCGGCTCGAGGAAGCCCTATATCCCACAATACCATGCGCTAACTCCCCAGATCTTGTTTGGAAGCTAAGACATAGTATAAATAATAATATTATAATAATAATATTATAATCCTCTTTTACGAGTACAGATTACCTGCTAGTAACACTAAGGATACAAGGAAAAAAACGCAACATATTGTATCTCCAGAAATGGAAGGACTCAGAACCTCGAGTCTATCCAGGCTAGGGGGCAGGAAGGAGGGACGTAAGAAAGAAGGCGAGAAAAAGACAACTAACATGGAACGTTATGGTAAGACATAACTTCTTAATGTTAAGTTGTCATTCTTGCCTTCATTCTTGCTGGATGGGACAGCGTCCCTAGCATCTTAGTCCTGGGTGGCTCAATGGAACAGACTCCTGAGTACAGTGGAACCAAAATCAGCTCTACTTCTGGAGGCTAAATCAAGCTTGTAATGGGCAATAAAGGTATGTTTGGACGCCCATGTAGCTGCTGCACAAATGGCATCTAGTGGTAACCTTGCTTGAAACACCGTTGAAGTTGATAGTGCCCTGGTTGAATGAGCCTTAGGCCTAGAGGTTAGTTGCCTGTGTCTCAACTCATAGACCAAGGTAATAATAGATGTCAGCCATCTGGAAAGAGTAACCTTCGATACCGGAAGCCCTTTCTTGCCTGCAGCATAAGAGAGAAAGAGCTGGTCTGACTTTCTGAAATGTTTTGTCCTATCTAGGTAATACCGTAATTGGCGATGAACATCTAATGAATGTAATTTTTGTTCAGCCCTGTTGGTATAGTCTGGGAAAAAGACAGGCAAATCAATGGAGTGGTTTAGATTTGCTTCCAATAACACTTTTGGTAGGAAGGAAGGGTTTGTTCTGAGAGTTACCCTGTCTTTATGAAAAACCAAATAAGGAGGACAGACAGACAAGGCTTGAAGTTCTGATACCCTTCTGGCAGATGTTATAGCTACTAAAAACAGCGTTTTCCAAGAAAGAAGTTTGAGGGAGCAAGAAGCTGCAGGTTCAAAAGGGGGCAGAATTAGTGAGGTTAGAACTAAATTCAAATCCCATTGTGGGAGTGGATCTTTGACTGGAGGTCTGAGCAAAAAGATGCCCTTGAGAAAGGCTTTACAGAGTTTGTGGGACATAATATTTGCTTCTGAGAGTCCAACATGAAAATTAGCAATGGCCGCTAATTGTACCCTGATAGTGGCCGATGACCCTGAATGAAAAAGCTCCGCCAGAAAGTCTAGAACCTCATGAATGCGTGCATGGAAAGGATCTAAGCATCTAGTTTGTGCCCAGTGTGAAAAATGCTTCCATTTACTCGCATAAGTCTTCCTAGTATTGGACTTATGGGAAGCCAGAATGATATCACGAACAGGAGGAGAAATAAGGGGAAGCCTGGCTATGGCTGGAAGTGGAGCAACCAAGCTGTGAGGTTGATGGAATGTAGAGACTGATGCAGCTTGCCCGTGAGGTGGGTCAACAGATCCGGAAGGGGTTCCAGATGCCAAGGCTGTTCCAGTAGGTATTTGTGCAGGAACGGGAACCAAACTTGTCGAGGCCAAAACGGGGCAATGAGGATCATTTTGGATCTCAATGCGGTTGCTTTCTGAATGAATTGCGGGATCAATGGAAAGGGAGGAAAGGCATAAAGAAGACCCTGGGGCCAAACGTGAACAATAGCATCTCTGAGGGGTTGGCCTGGTAGAGGAAAAAGTGTGAAGAAGTCGAGGCACTTGCTGTTTTGGGGAGTTGTGAAAAGGTCGCAGCAAGGCTGGCCCCACTTCCGAAAAATTCCGTCTGCTACCGCTTGATTTAGAGACTACTCGTGAGGCATGAGGATAGTTCTGCTCAATCTGTCTGCTATGACGTTGGACTTCCCGGGGATGTGCGTTGCTATCAGAAACCGTTGAGATGAAATCGCCCATTGCCAAAGTCTGAGTGCTTCTCGACAGAGGGGGTAGGACCTTGTTCCGCCCTGCTTGTTTATGTACCACACCACAGACATATTGTACATTTGAATTGCTATAGTCCCCATGGGAAGAGAGCTCTGAAGGGCTTGCAACGTCAAAAGCACCACCCTCATCTCCAGGACATTTATGTGCAGGTGGCATTCTGACTGTTGCCAAGTGCCCTGGACCATCCTGCCCTGATAATGCCCCCCCCACCCGATCAGGGAGTCATCCGTTGTGACAGTGGCAACTGGAGGGGGGAGAACAAAGGGTCTGCCCTGAAAAAACTGAGGGGAAACCATCCACCAGGAGAGATGTTTCTTGCAAGATGGGGTTATCAAAATGTTGTAGGTCATTGGTAGCTGTTGAAAGGACCACTGAGAAAACAGCATCCACTGAAGGAGTCTCATGAGGAAGCGGGCTAATGGAAGTAGAAGAATCGCCGCCTCCATGAGGCCCAACACTTTCAATACTAGCTTGACTTGGACTCTATTGGGCTGAAACAGGAGCTGAACATTCCGCCTTATGTCTGTCACTCTCTGAGGTGGTAATGTTGCAGACATTTCTGTGGTGTTTAATACGCCGCCTATAAAGTTTATACATTGACAAGGCGACAAGGAGGACTTTGCAAAATTTATAGAAATACCCAGACTGTTGCAAAGTTGAATAGTGTAATCCCTGGCCATTATGAGATCCTGTTTGGTGGTAGCGGAAATGAGCCAGTCGTCTAAGTATGGAAACACCTGGAATCCTTTCTGTCTCAGGTGAGCTGTGACCACTGCCAACTATTTGGTGAACACCTGGGGGGCTGTGGTGAGACCAAAGGGCAGAGCCCTGAATTGAAAATGACTGACTCCCAGCCGGAAGCGGAGAAACCTCCTGGAGTGCCTGTGTATTTTTATATGGTAGTACGCGTCCTGGAGGTCTAACGAGCACATCCAGTTGTCTCTGCCCAAAAAGGGTAGAATGGACTGCAGTGTTACCATCCAAAATTTTGTCTTTAGTACAGAGTTGTTTAACCTGCTGAGGTCCAAAATGGGTCTCCATTCTCCTGTCTTTTTTGGTACCAAAAAGAATCTGGAGTAGATTCTGGATCCTAGCTGATCTGCTGGGACTGCCTGGATGACTCTTTTTTTCTAACAGCTTTTTTATTTCTAGCTGAGCCTGACCCCTTTGTGCGGGTGGTACGTCTGGTAGGGGTTTTGGCGGTTGTACCGGAGGGAAAGTGAAAGGGATTTTGTAACCCTCGGATATGATCTTCTGTACCCATGTGTCTTGGGAGAGGGATTGCCAGGCTTCCGGGTACAGAGATAATCTTCCCCCGACTGCCTCCGAAGGTGGACAGTCGGGCAGCTTCTCAGGGATGCTGAAAGGGTTGGTCAGGAAAAGATTCCATAGAGCCCTGGTTCTGAGGAACCCCTCTGCCCCTGGGGCGGCGTCTGTTATTATTTCCCCCTCTGCCTCTAGGGGGAAATTCACCACATGCGGCAGGCGTGACTCCCTGAGGTTTGCGGAACCACATCTTTCCTCCCTTCTGTCCCTTAGGATAAGGTCTAGAAGGCGTGGAAAAACGGACTCCCACGGCAGAGAGAGTCTTACCATCTTGCTCGCATCTGGTGAGGGTATTCTTCACCTGAGGTCCGAACAATTCCGAACCGTCAAAGGGGGTGTTGGTGAAGGATGCCTTGAAGGGATCGGCAAAGTTACAGAGTCGCATCCAAGCGTGACGTCTCAACGCAACGCCTGTGCCAGCGGCCCTACTCACTCCATCGGCTGCATAAGAGATAAGCCGCATGGAGGAGTTAATAATGGAGTTCAGGGTAGCCAGCTGAGAGTTTATTTTATCCTTAAACCCCGCAGCAGAAGGATCCTGTACCGTTTCACCCAGCTCTTTGAGCAAGTCTCTCTGAAGGCGGGTGAAATTACATAAATAGTTCAGCGATCGCATAGAAAAGGTCGTTGAAGCAAAGGTCCGCTTGCCGTACCTGTCCATGGTCCTGGACTCTTTGTTAGGAGGATGAACAGATACAGAAGGATCAGCCAATTCCTTCTTAGTGGCTGCTGCTACCACCATAGCATCAACTGAAACACCTTTGGTGAGAAAGGATTTGTCATCTGGTGCAGAAATAAATTTAGAAGGCCTCCTAGGGGTAGGTTCCATTGAATCAGGAGCTGCCCATGCCTTTCTAGCCACTACCTCCATTAGTGGGTCGAAAGGGGGAGACACCCAGAAGGTGGAAGGGCGAGATCCAAAGGCATCAAGGTAAACCGACTCGTCCTCGGAAGGTTTGAGAGTGGACCAATTTCCCCTCTGTCTTAGGATCTCCAGGATGTCTGAAAAGGAGACATCCTCAGAGGGGGATCTGGGGGAACCTTCCGACTCATCCAAGTCGGTGTCCGACGTGACATACTCGGGGGAGTCTATGTGCTTCCTCTTGCACTTTCTTTTTCTAGGGGGTTCCCCTGAAACTTCAGGGGAGCCCTCGGAAGAGGAGGAGACACCCAAGGTGGGTACCCTACGCTTTGGATCTCTGCTGTCGGGTGTAGGAGGATGGCCAGAGTCCATAACAGGCACTACAGAGGGAGGAGCCGCAGAACTTAACCTTGGAGTGGACACTGGGTCCAGCACACTCCTCATCACCTCAAAGTCTCCCCCATCAGATACCAAAGGTAGCCCCGGCTCCAAAAAGACTGGAACTGCCCCCGGAACCGACAGAGAAGGCTCCGAGAATGATGTTGGGGCCAAACTAACCAGAGCCGAAGCTCCGAGAGGGACAGCGGGGTTGGACAAGGATCCGATGCCACTCGCCCCCTAGGAGCCGACAATGGAGTCTCGGCACCCGGACCTCTCCACGGATGGAACCAATGAAGAGGTCGGAGCCGACGACACCAGAGCCGAAGGAGGAAGTATCAGCTCTGACGTGGGCAAGGTCACGGTTCCGACAAACTCTGGCTCTGAACTCGAGAGATGAGTCGGAGGAGGAATGGATAGCTGTATCGAAGGAGCCACAGTCTGCTGAGATGGGCTCTGGAGCATTTGGGCCAGCGCCTGAGATTTTATGCGTCTACAGACCACCCTCTCGATGTCCTGGTTGGAGAGCCTGGATGACCTCGATGAATGAGTCCTATGACTCCGCTCCGATAGGAGAGGGGACCTCAGAGCCTATCTGACGGACTCTAGTGAACGGGACCTAGAGCGCTTGCGCACTGGGGTCGGCCCCAATGATGGTTTCGGAATGGAAACCACTTTGCTCACCTCGGAGCCAGACGGAACTGAGGTTGGAGCCGTCTCGATAACGCCAGCCCTCGGCTCAGAAGCTGGAGCCGAGGGTTTGGCGGTTTTTGACGACTTCCCCGAGCCAGACTTGGACGGGGAGTCATCAGGCTTTAACAAGCCCCTTAGGATGAGCTTGTTACGCCTTTCCTGCAGGACTCTTGAACTAAATCCGTGACAAATGGAACAAGAGTCCTGCAGGTGTAAATGCCCCAAGCAATAGACACAAGAAGTGTGACCATCTGTCAGAGACATTTTCTGACAGCACGGGTCACACTTCTTGAATCCCGAAAACTTAGGGTCCTTTGACATCCTGACAAAAAATGAAAAGGAACACAGTCAGTCCACACACACACACACACACTTATTTAAGTTAAAGGGAACTGACTAAAAACCCACACACACACTGAAAGGGGTGGGGGAAAATGAAGGAAAAGCCCGTAGACCCAAGATAAAAAACTAACTAAAGAAGGGGAAAAAGGGCTACCGAAAGGGTAAGGCAGTTAGACGGGACCTAAAGAAGGGTAACTAACTGGAAAAAAAACACTGAGACTGAATATATATATGAAAAAAGCACTTACTGACCAGAACTGCGGCAAACGAGATATGGGCAGTTAGCGCATGGTATTGTGGGATATAGGGCTGCCTCGAGCCAGTAAAAATAGCTCTTGAGCTATAGTATAGGCCGAGTCGGAGCCGAGGATTGGCTCCGAACCCATCCAGCAAGAATGAAGGCGAGAATGACAACTTAACATTGTATCATTGCTGGACAGCTACACTACCTGCCAAATATGCCTCATACTGTACTCCTTACAACATGTTATACTGCAGTACTGTGGTGCACTATTGTACAGTCACCATGTGTATCAGAACCATATCAGCCTGTCCCTGCATCAATGGTATGGATGACAGGGATGGGGCACTGGTATCATCATATGCACAGGGCATCCTAGTGCTGACACATGTACACCTACAACACAATTGGATAACATTATACAGACCTCAACCAACCAGTGTTACTAACAGCTATAAGGCATCATTGCTGGATGGCTACACTACCTGCCAAATATACCTCACACTCTACTCCCTGCAACATGTTACACTGCAGTACTGTGGTACACTGTTGTACAGTCACCATGTGCATCAGAACCATATCAGCCTGTCCCTGCATCGATGGTATGGATGACAGGGTGGGGCACAGGTATCATCATATGCACAGGGTGTGGTGTTGATTTACCAAAGGCCGAGGGTGGGCCATACATCTGACACCATGTATGTGGTTGAGGGGTGTACTCTGGGGAGCTGGCCTAGGTGATGTGGTATGTGTAGGTTCGGGGTTGCCCTAGGTGTGTTTGCATAGTGTGTGGGTATGTATGCACACAGTTCTGCCATGTGGCTGTCCTACACAGGTGTTTATGGACAGCTACAGACCATACCTGGCAGGGTGTGCAGTTCACTGCCTCCAGCCATGGACACGTGGACTGTGCCTGCCAGGGGTTCCTCAAGCACCTCCAGGTACAGGTCTCGATGTGATACTTTCACCTGCTGATGACATTTGTCTGCTGGTACCAGGTCCCTCATGGGACTGGCCAGGACCATGTGCACATGGCCTGCTGTGGTGTGATGTGGACAGCACACCCCCCACACTGCTGGAGCTGCTACTGCCACTACAGGAGCCCCTTGGTGTCCTGGCATGTCCACATTGACTACCAGCTGTTGGTGTTGCTGGCCTACATCCATGCAGATGTTGCTGCATTCCCACCACACGTTCAAGCACAGACAGACCATGGTTGATGAGAGCCATAATCTCACCAGACCGTCTATCCATGAACTCAGTTAATCCATGGATGGCACCAGCCAGTTCACGGGCATTGTCATTTGAATATGCAAGACCAGCCTTCTGCAGCCTCAGACCCTGTCTGTGGTAACATTCTATATGTGCCTGCACCACCATGACAGCCTGAAATATGCTTCTGCTGGTAGCAGCTATTTCACCTCTGTCAGGGGCATGATGTTCAGTGGCCCTACCATGAACACCCTTGGACATCTGCCTATGTAGAGGCCTGATGGACATCCAGTTAGGCCTGCTGCAACTGGACACAGTAGGCATGGTTATCACACTTTCCTTTGCACTGCCACTGAACACCAGCTGTCCCTCCACTATGGCCACTGGTGATGGGATGCATATAGGCACTTAAACTGTGTGCAGGGGTGGGGTGGCTAAAAGGGGGATGTCAAATGTCGGCCCCTGACAACCCCACCTGTGCCTCAACATTATTATCATCATCATCATCTGTGTCTGTATGGACACCTACATCAGATTGCATGCAGGAGGGACCCTGACCCACCTCACCACCTGTGGGGAAAACAATAAATGCACTTTAAAACCTGTACAGCATTGCCTAACAGTATACACACACACACACACAAACACACACACACACACACACACACACACACACACACACACACACACACACACATACACACACCTCCATAATACCTACCTGTCCGTGGCTTTACAGACAGTTCCACATATATGTCTATGTGTTACCCCATCCTGCACCACACTTGTTAACATACACACATTGATACCACTCATTAACATCAGAATCCTCTAAATGTCCACAGAAGTGGCTACAACACAAGGCCTGTTGCTACTTTACCTGCCTGACCTGTGTGTAGTGGATTACATGGCCTCACAGCTGTTCTTCAGTATGCACCCTCAATATGCCCAGAAATGATGTGCATGGCCCCTATATGTGTGGGCTATTATGTTGTATCCATAATACCCCCCACTGGTGTACCATGTGTATATAATGCTCAGTACATGCCAGATATGCTGCTCCGTCAGCCCATCATGTAACAACTGTAATATTTGGATACACTCCCTGGTGTTCACTAGTACTTCCCCAATGCATCTGTAGAGCTGCATATGTGGGTTGTAGGTGACCTCTCCACTAACTGCGATATTACGTGTGTACCTGGGGTCTACCTTCCCTCTGGATGCCTGTTCCATGCTACAGACCATATTATATTATTTGCTGTCCTGTGCTTACACACATGACAGGTATTCCTGGTGTGTAATGTGGCAGTCCATGTCCATGTACTGCATGGTCCCAAAGGGAGGTACAGCTGTATGAAGACCCCACAATCACACATCTGCATACATGGCCACACACATAAACACACACATGCGCACACGCATCCTACATGCATCTACCTCCCTCCACTTCACCACAGTGACCCTGCAGGCAAACTAACCACCAGGATGCATACACACACACACACACATACACACACACACACACACACACACACACACACACACACACACACACACACACACACACACGTGAAGTTGCACTATGATAGTACACACAGTCCACCTATTACCCATCTGCCAACATGCAGAACATATGTTACAGAACAGCATGCATCTCAGCTAAAGTGGTCAGCTCTAGTCAATCCATACTAACAACAATATACATGTGTGTGATGACTATATATATATATATATATATATATATATATATATATATATATATATATACAGATATGTTGTATCTGTTTAGATATTAATATATTTACACACACACATACATCTAAATGTTGGAATACATTCTCTGTACTGTTGCATAACTGGGCTGGATATGTTTCTGAAAACATCAGATTTATGTATATCTGGCATGGCTTAGTGGTAAATCACTTTGTCTATGGTGTGCAGGGTCCTGGGCTCGAGCCTTGCAGGGGCTGTTTATTTTGTTGCTGGGTAGAACACTGGCCATTGGATACAGAGTGATTAAGGCACATTAAAGCAGTTGTAAGCGGGTTTGCGTGGAGGTAAGCACTGCTAACTTCCGGTTACAATGTCTTATATGCAGCTTCTAAATTGCTTAACCTGTGTAGGCATTGATTATCCCATGCAAACAGGCTTAAACCCATTTACTGCTGCTTAAAAGTGGTTACTGCAGCTTACCCCCATGCTAATTTCTTTCAAAGAAAAAAAGGGGTTGATAGGAAAGTAGTGCAATAAGGGGCACAAAGAGGGAAACACACTAGGGAAAATAGCCAGGGATATGCAGGAAGGGTGTAGAGAAGGTCCATAGCTGCCACTTTCTTCTAAAGCAACAGCTGTGCATATACACTGCATTTGGAGGTAGATTTGGACACTTAAATGTGAGGACAACAATAATAAGTTGTGATGCCAATTAGACCAGATTACATGTGTCCAGTGGACATGTGTGTAAAATGGACAGCTTTGTATGGGGCGAGATTTTTTATGGGAACAGATTGCCCTTTTTTTTCAGGTGAGAGTGGGATGTTGGGGAGGGATAGTAGGTATATATTGGGAAGGTAGGTTGGAAAGTTAACAGACAAGACAAACAAGACACATGCAGGGGTGGTATATGACACATGTGGGGGGTAAACACCTTGATGGGGAGGGGTGTTGGGATATCGGAAGCCCACAAGCCCTCTAGTGGTAACAGTGGGCCTGAGGTCCCCACTCATGGGCAGTCACCACTGCACCTTCACAGCCCCGAAGGTGGCTATGCTGGGGGCTGAGTCGTAGAGCCTGACTGACTCTCTAATCGTGACATGCGACCCTCGAGCTGGAGTAAAACATCACCAAACTGCTCGCTGATCGCTCTATGCACCCTGACCCCGACCTGGTGACAGGTGCCTTTCCGCACCCACTCCCCATGGGGGGACGAGCCCCATCCCCTGAGGTGGTTCCAACCAAAGGTGGTGCAGGACCAATGGACAGGATGGTCCTGGGTTGGGCCCCAGATATGCTGGTGCCCAGTGCCTCAGCCAGGTGAGGTGGGACAGGTAAGTCCGCTAGAACCGGCCTTCCCAAGCATGCTGTAAGGTTTAGATTACATCATCATTTTTGGGTTAGGAATAGTCAACACATTCCAGGGTTAGGTATAACAGCATGAATAGATATTCCCATTAACCCAGACACCAGATACAGAACAGTTGCATAGCAAACAGAACACATGCATATATGGGACCACAGTGGTAATAAGAACAGCATGCAGGTACATTGATAGCACCAATCACCAATGTTGGAATTATTCAATAAAGCATATGCATGGGAACCATGAAAATATTTATCAAACAAATGGACATTACCAGAGTCATTACATACCAGTTGGGGTGGGTATGTTGATTATTGTTGGAGATATGGTGGGGGGGATGTCAATTAACAACTAGTATATTCCTGTAGTCTACATTACTGTCCTAGTCAGTGCTGTTATCTGTACCTTACAAGTCTTACTACACTACTCTATAGCTTTAGTTTGGTCAGTGATATGGCTGTTGTCATCATTACACATGACTAAACCAAAGATACACAGGGTAGACTAAGTACACTGATCAAGCCATTGTAACCGAAAGTCCAAAAATAAATCTAGCACAAGGGAAAGATGAAACTTCTGACAAGTTTAATGTGGCAAACCCCATAAATATAATATCTACAGCAAACCAGTTTTGGCTGAAAATTCAAGCCTTCTTCAGTGCAACAAAATGTATTCATTAGAGCAAACCCTGATTACTGCTTATATACACACAGATTAGCCAGAAAGGCTTAATGGCTTAATTGGAGTGATTCATCAGTTAGTCAGTTAATCCAAACCAACAATTAGCTTAACTCATTCAGGCCTGGTTTAAATAGAGCACCTAACCTGATTATCCGAGAAGATTCTTTATTATTTAATATATTGCGCCATCCAGCTTTGGATGTCTTGCTCATTTGTATTTTGTCTATGATAGTAAAGGTGAATTTAGCAGTTTTATGTGTTAGAGTGTGTTTCTAAAGGGCGTTAGAGATCCTTTTGTTTCTAATTTCACTTAAATGCTCACTAATTCGGTGTCTGAAAGGTCTGGACGTTTGTCCAACACAAAATGAGGAACAGAAGCAGGTGGCCAAATAGATAATCCAATCACTGCTGCAATTACCAAAACATCTTATTTGGTAAATCTTGGATGTGTTACAGCTAGTAAATTCCTTGGTTTGAAGTATGTATGGCAAGCACTACAATGACTGCATGGAACACATCCTAATAATGTATCACCAAATAGAGTTTTCTGTAAGGTGATAGGTGGATTGTAATGTTTATAATGAGTTAAGTGTGAATTAATAGTTCTACCTCTATGGTAAGAAAATAAACACCTGGGATTAAGTAATCCATTCAGTTTCTACACATACTCCTGGATTCTGGGTTGTTGTTTTGCACATAGCTATTCAACTCTTTCTGCACAGACTCTGGCCATGTGTTGACCACATGCTGGTGTGCCGGGACATATCTAGAATATTGCCCTCTTCCACCTTTAGTGTGCTGACACACACATATACATGCTTTCGTACACAGTTATATTATGTAGCACAGTGTGGGTGACAGTGACCAGTGATACTTTATTATTCAGAGAAACTGCAACACTCACAATTCCCTACAATACCAGAGTGAACAGTACCAGTACAGGTTATAATGGTCTGTATTTCTCAGCACAGTGTTCGTATCCACTGTACCTGTGGGAGCAATGTATGTTAACACTAGCTGACTGTTGCCACACAAAGTTCCAGATTACACATTAGTATTATGCACATACATCTCACTCTGTTACTGTACACACTCTGGTCACAGCTTGACAACATGGGAGTGTAGATAGGACATACTTGAAATATTACTCTCCTAACAGTTTTGGGGGTTGCTACAGTGACAGGTGTGTTCTCATGATGTTTGACAATCGCTTGTATTCCCTGTTTGCTGGTTACACATCTGGGATCATCCCACAGACTTACCAGGAGGACAGGCAACAGATATGGGCACATATACTGGACATTCTGGCCTCATCTGCACAGTTGTAGGGTATGAATCTGTATGCAGTCTAACTCTACTCCCAGGATTCAGAACATGGTTGTGTCTGCTACAACTTAAACACTGTCCATCACAGTCGTGTCTGCTATATAGATATTGCTGTATATCCCCAATCTGCTTTCTGTCTTATTAATCACCTGTGCTTCTGAATTCTGACCTTGTATTACAACACTCATATACAGATTTCCTAGACTATTTCATGTTGTAGGAAAGTGTAGGCGACAGTGATGTGTAATATCTCATTATTCAGAGCAAATGCATATCATTCTTGTATTTCTGGCCACAATGTTGTTATCTGACAGACCTGTGGGAGGAATGTTTATTAGCACTACCTGAATGTTCCCACACAAAGTACCAGATCCCACATTACTATTATGCACATACATCTCACTCTGTTACTGTACACACTCTGACCACAGCTTGACAAGTTGGGGTGTAAATGTGACATATGTGGCTTGTTAGTCACATAAGGTATTGGGGAGTTGCTTGTGTGCCAGCTTTGTTCTCATAGCTGTGTGTCAATCAGTTGTATTTCCTGTTAGCTGCCTATACGTCTGGGATCATCCCAGGGGGACAGGTTTGTAGGCAACAGATATGAGCCACTTTAATTGACATTCTGGACATATTTGTGCAGTTGTAGAGTATGATTCTGTATGCAGACTACTACCACTGTCAGAATTCAAACCATTGCTGTGTGTGCTAAAAAACAAAAGTTCATATCTCAGTTGCATGTGCTATTCCCTTTTTGTTGTCTGAATTTTCCCTGTTTACTGTCTACGTGTTTCTCAGTTGTATTAAATGGCTTCTGGGCATTACACCTGTCATATACAGGCATTCCTACACATTCAATTTATGGTGCACTGTGTGGGCAACAGTGCTTAATACTATTACATGACTGCATATCTACATTACTGTATGATACCAGGATATGCACATGCAGTCGAGCAGTTAAACCTGTTTTGTCAGGCTATTACACTTTTGTCAGGCTATTGCACTTTTATTCACTTACAAACAATATGAGACTCTTCCTGTCATATTTTCTAGTGTATGCAGTACTTGCCTTGAACAATACAGGTTTTATACAAGCAATTACTTTACTACTACTTTTTTTTTTAATTTCCTGTGACAGTAAATGCATGAGTATTACTGACCTGCCTCTCGTTGCAACCTCACCAGGTAACTGATATGGGCCTCCTGGTTCGTGGCCCACTCCGTTTCAGCTGTGGGGGACATAAGAGGAATATTTAGCAATACCTATCCATAATATACCTGAGCTGGCAATTATTACACACATACTGGGGTGATACTTGCACACTGCTGGAACATCCCCTGATACTCTAGCTTCTTGGAGCCACTCCTCCAAGAGGTCCCCCCTTACTTTGGTTCAGGTCGGCATAGTGGTGCCTGACCTGCTCACCAGTTCGGGGTATGCCAGTGGCACTGGTGAGGTCACGGGTGAGACAGTCCCAGGTCTCAGCCTTATATTGGGAGCCCTGGTACTGGCCCTGCAGCAGTCTCTGAGCATGGTCTTTAACTAGGAGCCTGCCATGACCTTGGACTCCTGGATGCACCAGTGCTGCACCTGGAAGCGCACTCTTTTTCCCCTTACTGCCATAGTGCCTGCAAGGGGAAGCTACAACCAGTTATGAGATTTATTCCCACCTCTTGGGTTAAACAGGGCTGATTTCCCACACTTTTCCGTGATTGCCCCATTTTGAAAATGCTAAGCTATGAGCAAACCTGGTTACCTAAGGCTGGCATTGTTTAAAGGGGTATATTACTGGGCACAATGAGTTAGCTGGTCTATACATTGCTCACACCTCCTAAGCTGGCCTGTGCAATGCATAGCGTTGCTTACATTAGACTTTCATTATAATGCCTTTTTGGCATTGTGTTATTATTCATTACACCTTACATTATTCATTACACCTTATATGTATGCCTGACATCCATGATTAATGTGTACGTACACTCTGTAGGGTCCTTGTGTTTTATTGGGGACTTCAACAATCTATTACAATTACACCTCACTTCTGGGCTTAGTGGTGTACTCCAGTTCACATATTTATGTTATGTAGTGGGTTATGGCACATATGACTGTATACTGATTCCTTTCATAGGTTTAGTTTGGTTATACTATGGTGAGGACTTGTTTGCTGATACCTCATTCTTCTGTACCTCTGTGATGGCTTGGTGGATAACTACTGGGACTATGGTGTATAGGGTCTGGGGTTCGAGACCTATATTGCTGATTATTTTGTTGATGGGCAGAACAAGGGCCGTTGGATACAGAGTGATTAAGGCACGTTTGAGCAGTTGTAAGCGGGTTTGCATGACAGTAAGCACTGCTAACCTGCCATTACATCTGCTGACACAGTGTTAGCTTTAGAATTGCTTAACCAGTGTGGGCATTGCTTACTGCTGCGCAAACGGGCTTAAACCCGCTTACTAGTTCTTAAATATGCTTACTACTGCTGATTTGTGCTTACGCCTGCTTACTAGTGCCTTATTGATTATGAATCTGACACCTCACATGTGCATTTACTGCAGTACTCCAGTTCATACAAATATGTTATTTAGTGAGTTATGCAACATAAATATTACTCATAACATGCTTTGCCATGGAAAATGGAATCTGCTGCAGTGGGACTCGAACTGGGAATGTCTGCTCTTAAGTTGAATGCTCTGCCCACAACACTACTGGTATGCTGCTGCATTTGCATATATCTTCCTTGTTATCCTCTTCACCCATTTAAGCTGCATTAACCATAGCTAAGCGATGGGCACACCTGCGCACCTACAGTTAGCTGTAATTGAATTAAAAAAAAAAAACATGGGTTTCTTCATTTTATTTATACATTCTGTTGCTGTTATACACAAGGGGGACTGTTGCTGGGGATATGCGGTCACCTCTGAGCAGTCTCGCTCAATGAATAACCCTTTCTGATGTTCTTCATTGTGGGGGCGTGTGTATTCTGAGAGCTCTACTTTCAGACATGCCCTCTGCACTCTTACATGTTCCATGTTAGCCTAGGAGCTCGGGAGCGCACCTCATTATTATGCATGGCGCGCTGCCATCCTCCTCCTAAACAGTTGCTTCCATGCAGGACTAAGCTAGTCCTCCATGGAAGATAAGTAAATCTGGGGGTATGTTTTAGAGCCTTGTAAATTACAGTACTTAGATGAAAAATGGCCATATGAGCACTGAAATCTAATTGATTTTTTTTAGGAAATTACACTAGTGCACCTGAGGGTCTGCTGATAGAATGGATCTGCAGATTTTATCCTGAGTAGTCTGTATTCTATGACACTGTGTGGGCTGAATGTGTAATGAGAAAAAGAAGGCCATATTCCCATTTGGGTATACAACTGTTTTTAGCAATGGACGTGTGAGCAGTGGATGAAAGGAGGTGATTGATCTTGTAACACAATTTTAAAAGAGCAAGGTTCTTATTAGTTACAAAATCTGTATCTGTGGTAAAAGAAAGGGTAGGGTCAAGTATAATGCCAGGGTACCTTTCTCCAGTGACTTAAATGTTATGTTCATATTAAGTTGTTTTAAGAGAATAGTAGAGAAGGGGTTAATGTCTTGGTTGAGACAAAGATTACGGATTTCTTATGGACAATTAGTAGTTTGTTAGAAGCGGACCAGGTGCATAACTAAGTGAAACTGTCCTGCAAAATAGAATGCTGGTCAGAGTTGTTAGTAATGGAGCAGCATATCATCTGCAAGATTTGGAAATTCTAGAGGAGATCATTAATAAAAAAAAAAAAAGACAGCGAAGAGAACATATTACAAATCCTTGCAGTACATCTGTATTAAGTTTATTAGCAGTAGAGGATGAGACATTGCTCTGGACTTGGAAGGTCCTGTCTTTTAGATAGCTGTGAAACCAGAAAATAGTGTTATCTCCAAAGCTGGGATTCTGGACTTTGTTGGGAAAAAGGGGTAAGGGAGTAAAACATTTATCAGTATGGGAGGATATGGTTGACAGACTGTGTTGCTTTGCCAAGGATGGTATGCATTTGCCCCTCTATGCTTTCAAATATAGGCTAAAATATTGTTTACCACCCTATAGTACCTTGTTTAGCTAATGCCAAATTGACAAACCTTCAAAAGGTAACAAAGTCAACCCAAAGGAATCTAAAGGTGTTACTTTTCAATGTTAGGAGTTTAAACAAGAGGCTCCACTCCCTCCAACTTTCTCCACCTTGGAGAATGTAGATAGCTGTGCAGTTATCAATATATGATTTAAAGTGGCGGAATGTACCCAAGCAATGCAAGGCTTTAGTGCCTCCCACACATTTAGATCAGCTGCTGTACAGGGAGGGACTAAAAGTGGAGGTGTCTCCATCTACATCCATAACAAACATACCTCAAGGCTGTTCAAACAGGATGGCGTGCTGGAGTTTCTCCATGGTCAAATTACCATTAACAAAGTCCGATATCATATCTTAGCAAGCTATATGCCACCTTTAATGGCCCATGAACCCTATAACTTATACTTAGACATACTGGGGGCAATCACCATTCAAACTAATGCCATATTTGTAGGCAACTTTAATTACCCTTCTATAAACTGGGAATCCTACATGATTCCAAGCTTACAGGTCCAGAAACTCAAGGACTTTGTAAACGTCAACATTCTGGACCAAACTGTCCATACACCCACTATGGGTTCAAACATACTGGACCTAGTACATGCAAATATGTGATAACCTTGCAATCCCCTCCCTCCCCCATTGTAGTGTCTTGTCTGGTATAGTTAGAACATAAACTGTGTCCTTCAATATGAAAATCAATTCTATAATGTCAGTAAAGCCTGTAAGTGTTGAAGGTGAACTCCCTATTATTAACTGATAACCTATCAATACTTCAAGTCCCAACAAACCCAGATATCACAGCAGCCTATTCAGAGTTGTTCACAGTAGCCGTGTGCAACCATGTTAATAGTTGCAGAGAGACTGATGTGCCTACCAGAAATGAGCCAAAAACAAACTCAAAATACTAACCTCCCCTGGTGGAATTGAAAGATAACACGGTGTACAACAAAAGAAAAAAAAAATAATTTAAATTAGGAAATAGAACACCCAGAAAAAAAAAACTCTCTCATCAAGCTAAATCGAAAATTAAGAGGGAAAATTAAGCCAACCAAAGCCAATTTTGAGGTAAAGATAGTCTCCTAGACCAAGAACAACTACAAAGCTTTCTTTAGCTATCCAAAACATTAAAGGCAGTACACAACAGTGTGCAGAACTGCTAACAAATGGAACTACGTTCACAGAGCTGGGAGCCATAGCAAATCTGCTGGCTGACAAATTCAGCTCCAGTTTTCCTCTCTCCCTGTCTGCCCTCCCCAACATCCTCTCAGGAAATACCAACCAACAGTACTCTCTCAACTATTATTAGGGTGCAAGTACTAGATGCACTCTCTAAGACCAAGAACCCCCTCATTGATGGACTCTGACAATATTCAAAAGTGCCTCCTAAATACCTTGAAACATATCCTGACTAGGCCACTGTAGTCACTTTGTAACCATAGCCTGAAGAAAAGTTTTGAACTATATGAATGGAGGACTGCAATAGTCATCCTTCTGCATATGGGTGGTCCACCAGTAGACCAATCGGAACTACAGACCCATAAGTTTGAACCATCTCTTATGCAAAGCCACAGACAGAATTAATATGAAAATGATTAATAGTGACACAGAAAACATTTAGACATTGAATATAACCCTGTTTGGCTTCATCAAGGGCAGATAATGCCTGAACAGCCTGGTAGACTTCATTGCCAATGGATGAGGGCAAAATGGTGCATACTGCCTATTTTGACCTATCCAAGGCATTTTACGCAATACCCCACTCAGGTATTGTAAAAAAAAAAAACTCTTGGAATTAACAAAATATCCTTATCTTATGTGCTTGAAAGCCATCTGGTTCTAAGACTGGACCCAGAAAGTTAGGATAGCGGAGACGACCTCCACAATGTGTGAGATCACTACTGGAGTCCCTCAGGGTTCTGTGCTGTGTCTGTTCCTTTATGGCATTTACTTCTCAGAAATCAAGGCCAATGCAAAGGGCCTCTCACTGTGCATGTTTGCAGATGATTGCAAATAAGCAGTCACAGAATCTCCCCAAGACACAAACATCTACAAGAAGGACAAACACAGACAAACAATTTGTGCCCAAAGCCACAATTTAAAACTCAGTGCCAAGAAATGCATATTATTACCCTTTGGGCTTTTAGCCACCCTAGGAAACTACATCATTAATAACATACCCCTAAGAGTGGACCCAGTAGTCAGAGATTTAAGGACATATATTAACTTGACCTTTGACCAACATGTGTCCAAGGTAGCAAGGAAAGCTTTCTGTGTTGCTCAACTTATAAACAAGGGCATGTCATTGAGATCCAAGGGGTCATTGGTCCTCTATATTTATCTTTCATCAAAACCATCATTATGCACAACACCCCCTTCGATATGCATCTGACCACACACATGCAGCAACTAGAACATCTGCAGAGGTTCCTCAGAAAAAGAATACAGGGCATTAAGAACATGTCCTATGTAGATCACCTCAAAGCCCTATCTGTCTACTCTGTTTCCTCTAGACTATAGATCTATGCCTGGCATACAGGTCATCATCAGTTCCTTTTCTGATGGAACTTTTGCATATCCACAAAGCCAGTAGTGTCAGAACTACTTCATCTATGGACTTAAATCTTGCTTGTGACAGATAGGATATGTTGGATAGACAGGTACATGTATGAGAAAATCCCATCTTCTTTGGATCAGACTACCCATCCATGTGAAGCAAAGCTTTTCCCTAACACTATTCAAGCAAAACCTGGACCAATAGACTGCCAATAGGAAATTTATCCCTGGTCTAGCACCTAAATCTCTAATGGACAGAGACAGCCTGTAATTCATGCTTTAGCTTGCATATATCCCTGAAAATAACCTCTAAGGCAAAAACAAAGTTGTGGGATTCATTTGGGATGCATGGCTTGGCTTATAAAGGGCATAGTGGTCAGTAGCCTGGTATACACCTGTGAACCTTTGAATTGTCCAAACACCTTTCAAAACGGGAATGACCATGATGCTTTTTCACTAAGAATATCAGTGGCCTAAATCCTA
Source organism: Protopterus annectens (assembly GCF_019279795.1). Classification (NCBI taxonomy): domain Eukaryota; kingdom Metazoa; phylum Chordata; order Ceratodontiformes; family Protopteridae; genus Protopterus; species Protopterus annectens. The sequence continues at coordinate 1,132,077,192 of NC_056743.1, forward strand.
AAAACTATGTGAGCCATCTCAAGGTGCTGCAATCCTGAGTGTTACCTCCTTTGGATGAGATGCCTACTAGCTATGAACCAGTTATGTGTTTGCCACCCATTCCCTGCTGTATGTCACCAGAACTCATTTTTTTAAGTAGCAGAGGCAATTATTCTTCAAGGGCAGTAGGCACTGAATTTGTAGATGAAGCACAGAAATGCAAAGTTAGTCACAGTTCTCTTTAATGTGAAATCATTCAAATAACTTTTACTTCAGCACATATTGTGCATATTGACTGCTATTGGTGGATTATAATGACAGCAGTTTGAGTGACCTTTTATGGCTGAAATGTTCTGAATTGGGTAGCCTTGCAATTATTGGTTCATATGTTTTGTTTCACTGTTTACTGGAAAAATGTTTGAAACTACAAGTTTAAAGGCACTCTAGCAAGTGGTGATGTATTAAATAAAGAATATAATTTCTTGCAATCATGGAGATGAATCAAAGAACAGAAGCATTTATGCATGGTCCTAAAATCTGTGCAGGGTGCCCCATGGATTGAAAACAGCCCATACATACATTTAATCCACCACCGGCCAGATGCATTTTCAATGAATGTGGGTTTCAATGCAATTTCAATGAATGTGACTTTCAAGGGCAGAGAAGTTTACTGTAGCTCACGCTAAGTCTGTTTTCATTAGGGGACTGTATTGGTTTGTTTAGCAAATGGCTATCACTTCTTATGTTATAAAATTTTAAATAAAAGTTTTAAATTAAATCCACATATTTGTAATCATTGTATAAGTAAACAAGACTATAGTATGTGGACTGACAGTTTTGAACAGTGTTTTATGGTAACTAAGGACAGAGAAGTATGTAATGGTATACTAGAATGGCTGCTGGGTAGGGATGCTGGGGTGGGTGCTGGAGTGTGAGGATAGGGGGCCTGGTCCAACTACCCTGCCCAGGGAACTATTTGACCATGATCCAGCTCTATTTCTTGTTTTGGTCCAGCCCCCTTCATTGAGTTGCTGTTTTCCCTTTGGCCCAAGTCATGGTTGAAATTAGTCTGCATAAGACTGACATAACTACCTAGTTATTAAATATAGTTCTTAAATGCTAAATAAATACTTTTGGAGGCTACATCTCTGAAAACCAACATTTATAACATTTAGCCAATGAAAACTATTAAAATAGTGTAGAGAGTTTGTTAGTTTGCTTGTGTTAAAATATGGGGGATCTTGGCACTGGACACCAAGGGAGAAAGAAATAGTGTAAATTATGCTTCTATATACAGTATCTTAGAGCTGCAAGTAAGACCTCTGTGTAAGCTTCTATTATATTATAAGCTGTTAGAGAAAAGGGTGGTACAAAGTTAAACATCAAAGTAGGATATTTGTGGAATCAAGGAAATGGTGAGGAAATAATTCTTCAGAGAGATGTGCATGAAAAGTACCTTATTGTACAGGAGCAAAAATTACAGACTGCATTTACAAACAATGTGGAGATAGAACTTTTAATTAGATAGACTTATTAGATTAAACTAAATTTGTGCAAACAACTCTGCAAATGGTCCTTATTTAATAATTACATTCAATTGTTTCCCTTTGTGCACCAGTGAAATAGAAATTGATAACAAGTCACACAGCAAAGCATTCCATGTACACTTTGGTTTTCATAACAATGGTGGTGATTGTCAGATGGACATCTATGTCTTAGTGTTAAATGAAGCTGAGATTCCTTACTTTCTTTCAGAAAGGAACTATAAAAGCGCTGAAGAAGAAGCATATCGACGAGGGATTTGGGAAAAAACAAGGGGAGTTGTACTGGAGCATAATAAACTAGCTGATGAAGGCAAATCAACATACTGGATGGGCCTGAATAACTTTTCTGATAAGGTAACTTTTCTGGATTGTTTGTTCTGATTTCTACTATATTCATCAGACATTTGTAAGTTTAGAAACTGTGGCAGACAAAGGAAATTGTATTTCATTCCGCATTTTGTTGGGCATTAACCTATTAGATTTTTTATTTTATTTTTCAGTGGAAAGTCAAGCTGGACTTTGTAAAAATGTCCTCTTTAAGTATGCATTCAGACTCATTTAGCAATGAATAACAGCCTACAATATAGAAAAGAGATAAGCCAATATGTAAATATGGCGAGATGTGATTACTGTAGAGTTTGGTGCCACCTACCAAGTGATCGCATTAAGTGAGCATGTGTCTGGTAGTGCATATGTACCCAGACATTCTGTTCAGCTGGCTACAACTTGCACTGAGGGACAGAGGGTAAAGCCAGGTTCTGACTCAATAATAGGCAATTTTCTCAAATCAATTTTGTGTGGTAGGTTAGCTAATATTTTTCACAGTGTGCATGTAATAAATAGTAAAGTAGCAGGCACATGTTTATAGTGTATCCATGTCATGCAAATAGGGCAATTAAAAAGTGATATTGTTAGTGCAGTCTTGAGAGGATGCAACAAGATCAACAGTGCTCTACACAGTGAGTAAAGGGGATGGATCTGAAATCTGAAGTATAACTTTGTGAACATATGATTTCAGTGGATGTTTCCTTCCTTACCTTTACACTTTTTATGATATTCTTTGAACACTTCGAACTTTTCCTTTTGGATATATTTTTCTCATATTTACATTTAATAGCATTAAATTTAATTAATAATTGTTATGGACTATAGTATCTCAGTATCGTCAACATTTTGCTTTCTACACAAAGCTGTTTCTTTTGATAAACTTGTAGATATTCAGGTTCAGTGTACAGGAGAAATGCATCTGTAAATAAATATGTAAGTAAATAGCAGTAATATCATCATAAAAATGAAAAAAGATTAAAAAAAATGAGTATCACCAAATGTTTGCTTGAGCTGTATAACAAGTATAATTGGATGCTTCAATTTGAAATTGTAAAAATCTAAACATTATTAAACATTAATTTCACATTTCATGAATGAATCTGCATCATATGCAGTGTTATGCAATTCTGGTAATGTGATTGCTGCAGTTGTCATGTTACAGGTTATGAAGGTTTGTGCATGAAATACAAGACGTGGTTGAATATACTGTAGATTATCATAAAGAATGCTTGCAAAATATATTTCTTAGTGGTTTGTCATGCAAGTATTTTGGGAGACGCTGCACCTTATGAGTACATTTCACATGGGAAAAATGTTTAAATGTGTTATGGATGTGGCGTTAGGTAGTGAGTTTTGATTTGTCTGGTCGGCTTTTTAAACAGTTACTTATTTAAATATTATTAGTTGGCATCTAAAGGAAAGGTTGGGGTTAAATTTCAGTCTCTGTTCTGTGCCAAAGAGTACTGTATTTTTTAGAACTGATGTATTACCATTTAGATATTGACAGAAATTTAAGCAAATGTTTTGTAGAGCATTTTGTCTAAGATGATTAGTTTTACCAGGGTTATGATTAAGGTGACACATCATTATATTATTAATACTGAGAGTATTGACTCTTTTGGGGCAGTTGAGGAAAGCTTTCCAGCTTTTGAGGTACCCATTTTAGTAAAAATCTGAAAAGTGCTTTCAGAAAAGTAGTTATAAAACCAAGCAAAGAGGCCAACTTGAAAACTGAGCTGGCTCAAGTTTATTAAGTTTATTCTGAAAGACATGAATGCATGTCAACGAGTATAGCTGCTATCAGGATATCCTTTTCTATATTATTTAGAATAAAGAGGGCTGCATTCTTTCTATGAGATTGTGTGACCCTTCAGTTAGTATATTTAATTTCTGAGGGCATGGGTGGGGTGCCCCAATTAAAAGTTGTTTTTTATTAATCACAAATGTAACCTATTGGTTTACATTTACAATTACTGTTTTTAGATGATTTACTTGTTGATAAATGGTAATCACTGATGATTTTGTTTGATGTTTCATGTTTCAGTCTCATCAGCAATTATTCATATATCCCTGCTAATTATATATACCAACTCTAAAGTCATACAACAGTTGGGAAGAGGCACATTTCCAGTTCCTGCTTTTCCATGGTCTCATAAACACAGCAGATAGCATTAACAGACTTCATTCTCTTCAGAGAGAAAATCAGACAAAAAAGGAGCATTCACAATTTTAACCATAATCTATCTACATATATATAGTACATATATATCATATATATATATATATATATATATATTATATACACACACACACACACACACACACACACACACACACACACACACACACATGCACGCGCGCACACACATGCACGCGCGCACACACACTCACACACATACACACGTGCACGTGCGCACACACACACACGCACGCGCACACACACACACACACACACACACACACACACACACACACACACACACACACACACATATACACACATATATGTGTGTATGTGTGTGCAAAGAGATAGATAGACACAGTTATATCTATCTATCTAAATACATATACATAATCTGAAACAGTGAATGCTCATATAAGTGAATGTCATTTTCAGTGGAGTTTTTCCTGGCAGCCTTTTGTATAGAATCATGCTGCAGATGGATAAGAGAACTGCACTTACTTCACTGCTGTGTGATCTTGGAGTTGGTATATATACTTGGTGTGGGGTGCAGGTGAAGGGGGGCTTCCTCCTACAAAAAATAGTTTAAATTTTTGTTGCTTAAAATCATTTTAGATTTGATCTGAAATCATTGTTTGCTCATTGTCCATTACTGCAATTCTTCAGTCTTTGAAGAGGCACTCATATTGGTGCTGACATTTTAAGAAAGGACAGATGGAACAGTAGTACTTTTTGTACATTATAAGCTGGAAAGGAAAATGTGCCTTAGGAGATGGCAGCATCCATAAACTCACAGTTTGGTGAGAAAGTGTTATTAGCTGAAGTGAGACTAATGAATTAAGGTATGAAGCTGAGACAAATTGTCTGTGGAGTTTCAACTGCTCTTCCTCAAGATGAGACTTTCTGTTTTAACATTGATTGATGTTTCTGGGTAGAATTATTCATTTGTTGCTATTCTTATAGAATATTTCAGGGATATGTAAATCTCATTTTTCAGCATCCTGTGGATCAGCTTTTCAAGATTTTGAAGCTCTATCCATTTTACTCAATAGTTCCTTTGTACCTGTAAACATGCATATTCATGTGAGAAAAAGCCTGTCCTGTAGAGGTAATAGAGTGATGCAAGGTTAGGAGTTTGGTACCTTCCACTGAAAACTGGTCTTGATTTCATTGAGTTTTAGTGTTAATTGAGATATTTTCTGGGAATATTCTTCCTTAAGAGGTACAGGTGGTGCTTTTTCTTGTAGGGTTCTGAACACAAGAAAACTACTCTTTAGAATGTTTGAAATTAGTCTGATTTTTAGATACAAATGAGGGAATTTAGCTGGGATTAAATATATTTGAGAAGCAAAACCAGTAGTACTATTAAGTCTGGGGGATATTCGTAAGGAGCTGAGTAAGCATATAACATATGGTTCTGTCCAATGAATTCAGTATACACCCAATTAACCTACTTTAAACTATCAATAGGTACAAGCTTTATAGAAGAACAAAGTTTACAAATATTCTTTAGGATATTCTTGATGATGTTTGATGTGGCAGAATGACTAATATTAATTTATTTAACATTTGTTACTGGGAAAGTCTGACTTTGAACAAGCCAATTTTCTGCAGATACTCGGGGAGAAACACTCCAGACACATGTCTTTGTAATGTGGGAGGGAACCAGAGCACACAGAGTAAACCCACATGAATGCAGGGTGGACATGCAGACCCTGCACAGAAGACACCCCAGCCGAGAATCAAACTGGAGAACCTCTTGCAGTGAGGTGACAACGTTAACTGCTATGCCACCTTGCCTTCCAATATAGGTGGTCCCATGTCAGAATTTTTTACTGGGACCTGTATTAACTTCTATAAAGAGCCAATTAGCTATATCATCCATTTATATCCTGCTCTGCCACACTAGATTCTTTAATTTTTTTGCAGTGTTTTCTGGGAGTAAAATAAAGTTACTTGTGCTAGGTCCTGGATAATGGTCCACAAAGAAAGTACATTTTAATTAATATTACTAAGAGAATATTACTAAGAGATAATTTGATTCCTTTGGGCTTTTTGTATTTGACAAGAAAATAAAGATTAGAATTTATATCATCTGATCTATATAGTCTAAGTATTAAATGCATGCTGTCCTTAAAGTACTTTCTAAGTAACATCAGAGGTAAGTTTTTACTTTAACAAGGATTTTTGCTCTCACATTAATACTATTCAGTCAGACTTCATAGTTTTCATATGTTTGCCATCATTTGAAAAAGTTATTCTCTAGTCATTGATCTTAGAGTAGGATGGATAGTAGTAAACTCAAACACCAAAAAGCAAATCAGTGAACCCCAACAGTTACCAAATAAGTAAGTAGAAATGGTTCACGGATAAAATGAGTGTCACGTCCCAACAGTAGTGAATCAGCCAAATTACTTTATTAAAGGTTGTGCACTTTCATCTACGGATCGTAGATTTCATCAGAACAAATACCCATGTCATATATCTGATTTAAATACTTTTAGTCATCCAGTCAAATTCAATACCTCATTAATGAATAAGTTAAAAGCACATTATTACATAATGAAAAAATAGCTTCTAAAATGTATCCAGCTCATAAGTTTCACTGAATACTAACTTCTTAAATATATCTAAACAATAACTATTGCTAAAAAAGATACATAAATGCATGTAATGCCACTGTGTTATGTTATAAAATATTTATACAGCTAAGGATGTCAATGCTACAAATTTCTTGTGGAAGAGTATCATAAGTGAATATTGTGTTTTAAAAATTAATTCTATTAAATATAAATTCATTTAAAATATACATAATATATAACATATGAATGAATAGATAATAAATTCAGTAAACATTCCTAACCCATAGTAAAAAAACTGCATACATCAGTGTGAAACTTCTATTAGGTAGTTATACTTGTAACAAAGGTTTTGTGGGGATACACTCATTTAATCCTGAGGGGTTGGCTGCATTTAATAAAATTTGCCACCTAAATTCTTTCTCTCCCAGTTTAGCCATAATGTTTCCTCCTCTTAAGCTTGTCAAAAACTGAATCTAGAATGGCGAATCTGAAGGATTCACAACTACTACTAGATTCCAAATGTCTATATAAGGCATTGTTATTATCCTTCTTTTTTATACAATATAAATGATCATATATTCAGTTCCTAAGCCTTCTGTCAGTTTTTCCCACATAGAAACTTGGACACTTGGTACATTTCCCTAAATAAATAACATGTTTTAGGTCTGACAATTCCCCTTCTTGAATCTTATTCTGGTTTTATTGGAATTTCCCAGTGTGATAATTTTTTTCCTCCATAATAGTATAACATTGATTACAATGTCCACATGTACTAGTACCTTCCATCATGTCCTTAGATTTGTTACCTCTATACGCTGTCCTTGATTCTATCATTCTTTTTAAGTTGGCTCCTGTCTTGTATACAAAACATAGTACATCTCCTAACTTACTGTGTACCCCTTCATCACTTCTTAAGATGTTCCAGTTGTTATGAATAATGTTTTCTACTTCAACCACAGTAGGATTAAATTCTAATATACAAGCTCGGTTGTATCCCATCATTCTGTCAGAGTCTTTCTCCTTAACATTGTGGTTGTAGGTGATTGTATCACAACCTAAAAGTGGTATATATTTCTTCCCCCATTCGCTTTTGACATAATTGGAAATGTCCTGTATTAAATTATCAGATTATCCTCTTTTCCTAAACATTTCACCATTATTATTGATTTCAGCTACCATTTCAGTATATACAGGGGTCATCCATGCTGCTTTGATACATTGTCCTTTCAGAATACTTCTATTTTGGGAATTTGGGTGATTACTAGTAAATTCTAAATATGAATTGCAAAATGTATCCTTATGGGAGATTTTGGACTGAAACCTATAACCATCACTATATATATATATATATATATATATATATATATATATATATAGGTGTCCAAATAATTAATACCTTTCAAATTATGTTTGTAAGTGAATTTTAAATAGGAGTTAGTACTGTTTAAGTAGTGTACGAACTGGGTGATAAGTTCCACTGGACCGTTCCACAGAATGAAAATCTCATCCAAAAATCAGACATAACAATCTATGGACTCGGACCAGTGGATATCAATGATGTATTCTTCCTCCCAGTCAAGTAGTACTAAATTGGCATATATGGGGGCACATGCCACCCCCATAGTTACGCCGTGTATTTGTTTGTAGTACTCTCCTTCAAAATAGATGTAATTATTGTTCATACCAAATTCATAAACTCTGTTATTAAATCAATTATATCCCATTCCAATTGTGTAAGTTTAGAAATACTTATAGTAAATCTCCTGATACCTTCTTCCTTGGGTATACAAGAGAATAAATCAGTGACATCTATGGTTAAAAATACTGAATTTTCCTTCCATAAATCCATCTTGACTCTACTTAAAAAAATCCCAAGAGTCTTTAACTATGTGTGTAACCCCTTGGTATATGGGTTTTAACCATCTATCTATAGCCTTTCCAAATGGGAAGGTCTTACTTTTACTCCCTGATATTATGGGACGAAAAGGGAGATTCTCCACATTTTTATGTATTTTGGGAATTCCAGCAATTGTAACTAAAACTGGATGTTCCACTTTCAAAAACTTGTATATATCAACATCTATACGACTGTCTAATAAAATTTTTTTCCAAATATAGGTCTATCCTTCTGTGGGCTATATTAATTTGATTAATGGAGGAAATTTCATATTTCTCTGTATTATTCAAGATTTCATATATCTTCTGTATATATTCATTCATATTGTTTAATACTGTTCCCCCTCCCTTGTCAGGGGTCATGATACGAATATTGTGAGTATCACAAATATCCCATAAGGCTTTTTGTTCCTCAACATTCCAGTTGTTCCTGTGCCTGTAATGTGAGCTTTTGTTCTGTAGTTCATACAATTCATTTGTCACTACTTTTTCAAAGGCAACTAAGGTGGGATGGGATAGAATTGATTTAATAATGGAGTTTATGAATTTGGTATTGGACAATAATTACATCTATTTTGAAGGAGAGTACTACAAACAAATACACAGCATAGCTATGGGGGTGGCTTGTGCCCCCATATACGCCAATTTAATATTACTTGACAGGGAGGAAGAATACATCATTGGTACCCACTGGTCCGAGTCCATAGATTGTTATGTCCGGTTTTTGGATGACATTTTCATTCTGTGGAACGGTCCAGTGAAACTTATCACCCAGTTCATAGACTACTTAAATAGTACTAACTCCTATTTAAAATTCACTTAAAAACATAATTTGAAAGGTACAAATGTAACAATTAGAGTTAACATGCCCACAAGAGCAAATGCCTCCCTGCTGTCTTGAAAGTAAATTGTAATAAGTCCAAAAACGATAGCCAGAGAGAGACAACCAGTAGGCTCACAATAATAATCCAGTCTTTATCGTAAAATGTATAATAATTATTTTATTGTGTGCACAGCTTTGCACTTTCACCAGAGGCTTCTTCAGACCTTAGAAACTTCCCTCCAAATAAACATTCCCCGGGATTCATGAAGCTTGCGCCAGGCGCAAGCATAGCGTAGGCGTTATAATGCCAAATATGGCCGTCGAGTGATTCAGGTACGATCCAATTCCACGTGCACTACCGGCGTACGCCAGATCTGCGCAGCCCCCGGTGTAGGTATGCTAATCACCCCATGTGCAGTGTCGCACCATGCAAATGAAGGCATATAGCGATTCATGAAGTGGTGCAGGCATAGCGTAAGCCCACGGAAATGTAAACCAAAAAACACGGTTTACATTTTCCCAAACAGAACATCGGAGCTATGGAAGAGGGCCAGACCCAGGTATCACAATGTCAACATATGCCAATGGCGAAATACACAGCCAATGGCATAAGAAAAGATGCACAGCACGTAAATAACAACATTTAATGTCATGTCCACAGTAACGCACAGCACAACAGCAGGGCATGTGTGCGGAAGCTGTAACATAAAGAAATAATATAAAAATGTCATAAAATCACAACGTAATAGAAATCAGGTTTACAGCATAATACACAATGGTAGGCATGGAACACCACAACCAAGGTGCAAGGGTTGCTAAGGGCTTGCGATAGTGTTCGGCGTGGTAACTATGAATTAGTAGTCAATGCCATGCAAATGAGGCAGATAATACTGAATCGCAAATGTCCCGCTGGATGAAGGTTGTACCATACGGCGCAGCGGTATAACACCGAGGAGTGGCTCAGAAGAGATACATGACATCAGCAGAGGGGTGTGCCACCGTAGCAGTAAGCACATTGGAGCATTGCAAATCTGGCCTGTCCATTGCTAAGCAAAACTGCAGGACAGGGGTGGGGAGGAATAGTTTAGCTGAGAGCACACATGGTGGCCAAAAGCGCATGTGTACAAGGATAAAAACGTGCCCAAAACCCAGTAATCGGATGCACGCTCCGCAAACAATAGCAGAAACAGGAAGGTCAGGGGAAGAAAAGAAGGAACTGCGGAAGTAGGGTAATTGGAGTACTAATGAGCAATCAACACCAATCAACCCACGAAGGCCAATCGACTGCAGCTGACAAGTCTGCTTGTAGAAACCTGCAAAACAGGATAGGGGAGGCATTGGAATGCAAAGAAAGGAGGGGAGGTATTGGATTGCAAAGATAGGAGACCTGACACAGCAGAGCAAAGCAAACCGACAGCAGACCCGGCAGTAGCACACATAACGCAAGATACGCCAGGTCCAGGAAAGTACAAATGAAAGTAGGCTGCAGGATGCATGCCAGAAAATGGTAGGTGCAATGCGCAGAAATGTAAAGGGAAGGTCAAGAGGTAATCCACGGCAGGCAAATGTAATTCAACACCAAAGGCACCACAATAGTAGTTCCGGCAGTAAAACACATAAGATAACCTGTAGCTACAATCGTACATACACACCCTATGACATCATCGGTGTTCACAGCACAATAGTATAAAGTGTGAAAGCACCCAACACACACCTGTGTATTCCCAAACACCGCACCATAGGTGTAAACACACGGGGAACTTTTAAAATGTACATGTTGGGAGCTGCCATAGCTGTGATTCATCAGCATGTGTTAGAGACTGATGGTGTTGTGGAGGATGATGCCGACAACCACCGCAAGCCTCGGAGGAGAAGGAGAGTGTTCAGACCAAGGGTAACCTACCAGGGGCTACATGACCTGGAGATAGTAGCGCATTACAGGGTGGACAGGGACATCTTACAGCAAATAGTGGAGCTGTGCCGGCCATGCCTGAGAACCAGAAACAACAGAGGGGAACCCATCCCAGTGGACACGAAGGTATGTGTAAGCCTGCGAATACTGGCCACAGGTACCTTTCAAAGGCCAACTGGAGATATAATGGGTATCTCACAGGCATCAACATCCAGGGTACTACACCAGTTCCTGGATGCCATGTTACCACATGCCAATGAGCAGATATACTTCCCCAGAACTCAGGAGGAGTTGGCCAGCAATATGCGTGACTTCCACTGTGTGGCACAATACCCGGAGGTACTGGGTGCGATAGACTGCACGTACATACAAATCAAGTCACCATCCGGTGAGCAGGGTAGGTGCTACATAAACCGCAAGGGATTCCACTCCATCAACTGCCAGGTCGTGTGCAATGCCCAGGCCATTATCATGGATGTGTGTGCTGGCAGCCCTGGAAGCTACCATGACTCTCATATCTGGCATGCCTCACAGCTGTATCAGGTATTTGTCAGGGGGGACATCCCACATGGCCATCTCAAGGGGGATGCTAGCTATGCACTGGAGCTGTGGATGATGACTCCCATCAGAAATGCACACACACCCATGCAAGAACGCCATAATGAGGCACACGCACAAACCAGAATCATCATAGAGCATGTGTTCGGGATGCTGAAATCACGGTTCCGGTGCTTGGATACATCTGGTGGAGCCTTGCAGTACTCTCCAGGCACGTGTGCCCACATCGTCATAGTATGTGCCATGCTACATAATATGATCCTGCGGAAGCAGCTGCAGCAGGGACAAAATGGTGAATGCCCTCATAGCCCACAGCAATTGCCAAGGCCATTACAGGCACAGAGGGATTCAGACCATGAACACACTGTGCCAGCCCCAGTAGGCAGATGGAGGTGTGCCCAATATGCCTACGCCTTGGCAAAGAGGGAACGTATAGCACATACTCTGACAGTGTAGGCCCCTATGGACTGACACCTCTCCACCTGCACACACAGTAAAATGGATGGCACACAAACATGACCACCTGCAAATTGTAATGTATAGGTGGCCCAATGTGTGACTCCTACATAGGCAGCCCTCAAACATTGTAAACACAACAACCAGTGGAACACGGAATGCCAACACCTGAACAGTACATGAGTCTTACAGCATATGGTGGTGCTGTGTGCCTGTCACGTTCTCCGCCAGATATATATATATATATATATATATATATATATATATATGTATAGATATATATATATGTATACATATGCATATATATAATACAGATAGAAAGGGCAATACAGGGATATATGGTGATATAGATGGATTCAGCGATATCTGCAAATATAATAGATAGTTCAACGACATTCATAACATCTTGGAGGTACAAATAAATAGGATACCACCAACCATAGAATGTGTAACATACCAACATGCGTAACCACGAGGCTGAAAGACCGATAGAACAGAGTACCAGAACAGTACATCCGTGAGTAATAGTATGATGATATGAAGGGACAGTTAGTCACCGCTGCCGGTGTCGCGGTCCACATAGGTACTGTGTTCAACTGTGTCTGTGAGTGCCGTAGTCTGTGTAAGTGTGCGTTGAGGGTGCCGTGTGCGTCTCTGTGTGACTGTAATGTGTGTGTGTGTCCGCAACATATGTAGGTTGGTGCCAAGTCAGAGGCAGATCAATATGGTAGGTGTGGGTATAGCTAGCCGTAGGCAAATGGTTACTACCTGTCCCACAGTAGGAGGGACAACCCCACCCTGGGCAGGTGTGTCCTGACATAAAACAGTACAAAGGGCAAATGTCCGAGATGGTAGGACATAAATATGTCCCATATATAATGTAACAGTCGTATTTAATAGTTATGCCTGTATGTAAGAAACTTAAATGTTACATGCAATATGATAAGTAGCCAAAGTCACACAACAATAGGTATGTAGTGAGGATAAAAGTATGTGCTACCTGTGTACTGACCGTGGCTACGTGTTGGCCTGTAAACACCGCTTTGTGTCCCACAAGTGTCCAACAATGACCATATGAAAAGGTGGCAACCCATGGCAAACAGGCTCTTTTAACAACACAACCACAATGACTGCAAATATCTGGGACAGAAATACAAGGTATAGCTGTCACTTACACATATCCCCTGATATATCGCTGCAATTACGGAGGTATACAAGTAGCAAGCTCACCTGCAGATGATATAGAAACCAATTAACAATGGCCCAACAAACAATCCCGTAACATAAGTCTACTAACTGTTAGCTCTCTAATTAGGGATGGAGCCCACACACATATATACGGATTATGTAGAAATGCAAGGCCCACAGACACCACAAGGGATGCTACATGAGGGCATTAAACAGAATAATGCCATACAACCCGCCGCCAGTGGTAGGGTATGTCCAACAAGGACATGCCATAGCAGGGGATAGTATATGTTGATATACTGTCACAGCACGCATGTGTATGGGCATATAATGTTAATGACATATGTAAGGTGGTCCCGCTGTGCATGTATGCTTTGCATTATGGGATACTATGTGAAATATGTGTAATGTATAGTATTATAGGTAGATATGACAGATATTCTACACAGCATAACAGGCATATCATGCATACCACAGGTATCGTCTATAGGTATGCACAATAACAGGATATATATGGCCTGTAGGTATGGGACATAGTAACAGCATGATAGCTAATCTAAATGGAAGGGCTACCAAGTAACCATGCACAAAGGACATGTAATAGCTGCACAGGTGCATAGTGGGGTACTATGCAGTCTGGCAAGTCCATGTGTAAGCACAACTACAGTGTTCACACTAGTGGCACCTCTCCAGGGTAGTGTCCTGTGAACAGCAGAGCCAGGTGTCACCTGCACCTCTGCACAGTACAGCCACTGCAGTGATCCCAGGCCTACATGTGTCTCCCAACCACCAAGGGAGGTATCACATGAACAGTGCTACTGAGTGTCCCTGCGTGATGTACATAGGACTTATGTTCCACAGCATGGTGAGTGTCCGGTTTGGGAATGTAACCCAGAAGCACATCCCACTCATTGTGGCGTGTGTGCACATATCCATGAGCATGTTGCTCACAGTGGCCTCTGCTTATGTCGCGTATGAGGAGTATATCCATCAATAATGTTGTGGACATGGGCCATGTCTGATCAGCAGAGGTCACCTCTGAGTATGTAGTATGCAAATGTGTACAGATGTGGTGTTCGTAGTGCAGCCACATATTTAAACTGTCAGAGCTCAGTAAACGTCATGGTGTGTTAATGTTGTGGCATGTAAAGCTGTAGTTGTTGTGTAAGGTACACCCTAAATGGGGTGGTGTACCCTTGAATGTGTGTAGATGTCTTGAGTTCAGAGGTACAATGGGTGCCTATGTACCAGCTACACACCCAGTACAGATAGGTGTGGCCACGTAGAAGGATATCCACGCCACAGTGGCAATACGGTAACCACAGGAGTGGGTGCGACATATGTGTGTACTGCAAGCATGTACAATGTGATATGTATGTAGGGGACTACCATCCATGTGATAGTCAGTGGGTGAATGGTGTAATGCAAAGGTGATCTGCATGCACCTTGTGTCATGCAGCTTGATGCCATGATAGTCATATTATGTATCTGTCACAGTGACACCCGTATGGTTGGAGCCAGTATCAGCTGGTGGAGCAATCATGGCGCTTGGTATGTAGGGGTTTGAAAGCTAGGCAGGGAAAGTCCCCTGTGCCAGCCTGTTCCGCAGGGAAGCATATACTGAACATGAGGGGCCCTATGACTGAGGACCGTGGTATACCAAATGTACCTGACATGTAGTAGGTACTATGGTATGCTGGCCTCACTGTGTGTCCTGTCCATGAGCCACATAGCATAACATCCTGAGACACAGGGTACAATGTGCAGGTGGATGTGTATGTTGTCAATACCAGAATGGGGAATGGTGCTGAAAGGCAATGAGAGGACAATGTAGGATGTGTGGACTCCCGTACCATCAGCAACTGCCCTGGTAACTGTATGAAAAGAGTCCACCATGTGTAGGGGCCATGCTCTGGCCTTAACAAGCCCAACCCGGGTGGCAGCAAAGGACGGGAGCCCAACAATGTCTCTGTGAATGACGTCCTTGATGATGTGCCCCATAGCCATGCAGAACAGTCCAGTCAGGTGTGTAGGACTATAGTCCCACTCATGCAACGCGGTGCCACCTGTGTGTAGTGTGATAAATGCTGCTGTGTGCCATTCAGCGGCTACAGTGTCTGAAACAAGGCTATTACTGAATATGGTGGCCTAGTGGGGAGACATGTAATTCAGAGGTTGGTGGACATCACAGCCTGGGATGTTGGAAGGTGACATGGGGCCAGTGTCCCAGGACATACAGAGTGTAGGTCAGTACTGTGTAGGTGTGACCACAGGGACACCACAATGTTCATGTATGGATTGCGGCCCTGTAGTGAGTGAGAGGGTGTACTGTCAGCATTGAATCCATCCTCCAGCATGTTGCCAACAATACCTGGGTCTGCAATGTTCCTGAGTAACTGTTGTATGTGACAGCAGATGTGGGTGTTGCCATCGAATACTGACATACCACCATAATGCCTGGTGGTACACCCCGGAATGTGTGGCAGTCATGTTTACGTAGCTAGTCTTGGAGTATGTGATGAGGGACCCTGTGGCCCCACCACGGCTGACTAGTGAGCCACCCCACACATGGGAATGTACACCACTGTGCAACAGCCTACACCTGTTGTTGTACATCATATGTCCATGGAACATGACCACCAGAGTGGCGTCTGTTATCTGGTATGTACCATCATGGCTCTGTGTGGAATAGCATGATCCATGCAGTTGTGTACATGCTAATGAAGTGCACTGGGGTATGTGTCAGCATTTGTATGTGCATTATCCATCTGCACGGGTGTCATGATGTTAACAACCGCTGTCAGCAGACGTCTGTAGTAGGTGTTGTAGTACACATGTACTGTGTATGCTGTGATCTGTGTGTTGCCGGGATGTGGCTAACAAGGTCGATTAGCATATGTTTGGAATCCACCAATGAGGGGATAACCCCAGGTGTGTAACACCAGTCACATGGTGGTAGTGTTAATGCCAAGGGTAATGTAGGTCTTGGAGGTGGTGTGTATGGGTTGATCCAGCAGAGCGGAGGGTATGACTCATGGATGTGTCGGTACATGAGTGGCTATCCCAGTGAAGTGTGGGGTAGTGTCAGTCACACATCAGTAGTAGCTGTCTGAGGCCCACTGTCCACTATACCAACATAGAAGGTATGTTACCCGTGGGGTATAATGTTGACTCTGTTGCTTGTTACAATGTGTATAGCGGTCCCGGACACAGTTAGTTGCACATGAAGCACCTCTGATGCATTGTGCTAAGCAACTTGCCAGGATGTGTGCAAAACATACTGGGATATGGGAACCCCTCAGCTGTGGGTGTGCCGGTCCAGGTATGTGCCCAAAAGGTATGGTCTGTCTATAACCTGTCATTGCAGGTGTGCCCTGCAGAGCCTAGAGGCAGGTCCCAGTCACTGCAGAGATGTTTGAGTGGTGCATTATAAGGTGTGCCTTGCCTGCGTGCGTCACAGAGGAAGATGCAAGCATTGTGTCACATGACCCCATGTCGTGCCTGCCAGTTACCGCCCTGCCGGTGACAGTTATTGGAAACTGTGCAAGACAGGCAGTATAGAAGCAGCAAGAGCCTTACAGGTGAGCTGTACTCCCAGGGCTGACAGGTGCAAGTCATCTGTGCCACAGCATTGTGTTTGACCAGGACAGTCATAGCGGACAGATACCACATACCTGTGGAATGACAATAGGAGCATAGGCAACTGTTGAAGTGACACAGTCGGTCATTGTACAGTGGTATCGTGTCCGGACGAATGCAAAATGCTCCCCAGGGCTAGGCCCACACCCTCAGGGCTATAAGACTGGTGAGCTGTTACATGTCCCTGCACACGTAGTCTCTGAAGTGGCATCACAGGGCAGTCACACTAACATGGCGAATGACAGACATATCGTACCTGGTGAGGTGTGGCATGGGTGCATAGGTTATGTTGCAGAAGCAGTTACCCGACAGCAAGATGTAAGTGACTAACGCCTTGTGTAGCCTGCTGTGTGGAACTGCAGTGTGACTCCCTACAGAGTCAGCTATGACTGGTGTGTTGTGAATGTTATAACTTATTATTGGCTGTATGTGATGGGCACACATGAGTCTGTGGGCTATAAGCTGGTGATGTTGTCTTCCATGATGGGGGCTACCTCTGGTGCCTACAGTGAGTATGGAGACATACTGCACAAGTTGTCCTCGTAGGTGTGGCCAGTGGTGTAGATCATGTGAGACTATGTGATGTGTGGGTTGTGTTGCGAATGTTACACATCCCCACATGACTGTCAGGTGCAGTCAGGGTTGGCGACAGCATTACCCCCAGCCATAGCTGTCAGCCTCCTGTCCCCAAACTGAGGAACATTATCCCTCATACCGTGTGACAAATGGGCGAAACGTGGAACACTTACAACTGGCTTACTAACAGCATCAACTAGGAAGGGCATATGATGGCTAAAATAGGCTGGTCTTACGTATAAAAAATATATTCCATTGAATTAATATGATTCCCATCTATTTAGCCATGGCTAGCAGGTAAACTATTTACAACAATGAATGTGTGACAGACCCTTCCAATGTGGAACCTTGAGGAACATGCACCTTTTAGAACCCCAAATGAGGTACGTACCTCGTAATGAGGTACACATGAGAGCTATGGGCCCAGCACGGCTGCAGAAGTGCATCCCCCACAGGCTGTAGTGCCGTATGTTGGGAGGTGAGCATTGAATGTGTACATGAGACAATTGCTCTATTGCCACATGTACGACATATCCCTCATATAGACAGGCAGTAGCACTGGTACGTGACAGTTGGACATGCCTGTATATACAACCATGTCCCACAGGATATGTGAGTTACGTGTGTACAACAGCTGTCGTACCTTAAACAAGCTGGGAAGTGTAGGACAGCCAGTGTACCTGTTGGAAATGGTGTGGAATGGGCTCTATAGTAATCAGTAGCTCATGACATGCTCACAAGTTCTGAACAAGTGCCTAGCATGACCATGCAATACAGATAGGGTGTTGGATAATATCAAGCCACAAGTGGTGATGACAGTCATTTAGGGTGGCACCACACTATAACCCTGCTGAGTATGGTGTGCATGTCCATGAGCCATTATCACTGTAGATGTTAGCAGTACAGATGTACAAGACAGCACGGATATTTGATTACAAATACCTTTGCATGTCACAGGAGTGTTCCACCAGTGGCCTGTTGACAGACTCACAACTACAAAAGGTGCAAGAGTGACATGTGCACAGCACATCAGTGCCAGCTACAGTAGAACAGGGTTAATGTGTTGTACCCCACCCTCATTGTAGCCCATACCACACAGACAAATGTTAGGCATCTGTGTATGTAAGGCTGTGAATGGCCATGACCTATCAGTATAGCTGTGTCAGTGTTGTGAACAACATACAGAATGGGCTGTGTGGGTGAGGTGTGTGACATATGTGCACAGTCTGATGGATGATACCAGCAGTGTCACCGCTAGGTGAACATCCCTGTACCCATAAACTACTACCTAGGCTGTGGTCAACATTATGGACACTGTGTAAGGGATGGTGCTGTGCAGTGCACCCCCTGACATGGTGACATCTCCAGGCCCCTTAGGTAGTCATATGAGGTACCCATGTCATGTCAGGGTGCCATCCATGAGCACGGAGATCAATGGACAGGCATATACAGCACTGTGGTGACCAATATTGGATCACGTACCACCTGTAAGGGGTAATGGCTATGCATGGATGTGCGATACCAGCCTTCACAATCCACACCTCCACTATGCAGCATGCTGTCTACCTTGCAGAAGGACATTTGCTACACCATGATGATGGACATGCTACATGTCCATATCCTGATCTATATGATATATGTCGTGGACAGCCACCGTCCTAATACTAGGATTGCCACAGGCTGGACAGATCCCTGTGCCATATATGTGACACACTCCCGCCATACCATGCAACCATGTCCATCAAAGCTGCACATGTCATCCCAGTCATACATGGTGTGATGGCCGCATGGTAGATGCACTATCAACTGACTGGATCAGTAATGTAGCACTGATGCACCTTGCGGTGGCACAATGGCTGTCTGTTACAGCGTGGAAACCATGCCCGCACATGCTATGGTTGATGACCATCCCTGCGAATGTCATCTGACTAGCAATTGTCCCATGTCTATCACATGTGCAATACAGGTGATGTGTGGCAGGATGTTGAACAGCTGTACAGTGCTGTGTAGATGTATATGGCAAAACACATGCATGTACAGGTGTCCATGCGTATGTGTGCATTGTCACTGCTCAAGTCCATTACGGCTGTGTCTGTGTTGATATGTGACATATACACAGCATCCAGGTCAACAGTAGTACCGTGGACACATCGAGGCATGTGCAGATAGGTAAGAACACAAGTGCAGGCAAATAGACATGCCCACAGCAAGACAGCATTTACATGGAGTATGAACACTGTAATGAGGTGACACACATATATGGTGATGATATGCAATGCATAATGGGTGTGACATGTGTGACACAAACATGGTAGTCGTGTCAGTGTCATGATGCTTTGCAAAGATAACTGTGGAGATGTAGTAGATGTCATAGAAATGTATGTGCAGCAGTATCTCTGTACATCTCTGAAACTGTGACCTGTCACCATCATTATGTCTTACAGATAATGCCCCGTACACGCCTCCCAGCATACACCCGCCAGGAGGATGATGTCCTCATCCCACAGCTCCATGACAACTATGACTTGTTGTTCAGCCATGTGCCACAGCATGCCCAGCAGTGGGATGACCTGTGGCAGGATCTACTCAGGAGGGTGAACGATGTGGGTGACCATAACCGCACCTACCAGCAGGTGCGCAGACACTGCACGGACCTGATACGACATGCAAAACAGTGTGCCACTGCAATCGCCAGGGAACAAGGTGGAACAGGTGGTGGGCCACCAACCCAGCCCCCACTCACACACACCGAGGAGCTACTGGACAGTCTGGGGACACCCAGGGAACAGCATCCAGAAACACTAGCTGCCATTGTGTAGGTGGGTGTCTCCCAACCAATGAGCCTGGAGTTGCCTGGTAAGTCAGTACTGCACATATGGCTATTATATCCCATGTAGTTGCATGTGTCACTGTACATTATGTAAAGTAACAACATATGCCAGGTATGTGGACACACATGCTGCATACTACAGTATGCTACGTTGTGTATGCACACGTGCATACTATATGCTATTACACAGGTGAATGTGTTCACATGCACAGTGCAACCTGTTCCTGTCATACAGTCATGGATAATGTTCATACTGGTGTGTCGCCCCTATACAGGTACCTCTGGCGTGCCACACAGACATGGGTCCGTTGCAGGTGAAACTGTCATCAGTATCAGGCATGTTACAGTGTAGATCTATTTGCCATGTGGCCAGTTAACACTTGCACACCTGATGTTTGTTCCAGTCATGATATGCAGGTCGCACCACCCTTCATTCACACACGCCACCCATGTGCAATATATACAAATGTAATGATACACCGACTTGAAACCACAGTACTTGTCATTGCGACATGCGTGGTCAGCTGTGCATACAACGGTGGAGGTGCTCTACAATGGAGGCATATGTAGTATGCATTGGAACAACATGTGTGGTACGCACACAGTACCACACAGTGATCTGTGATATGGGCAACCCACAGGTGTCACCATTGTGTCATATGCCCCTGCATTGGGTGCACACATTGTGATGTGCCACCTGACATGTCCCAGACATGTAGTGCTCTGTCTGCAATATTGTCAAAGAACCAGACGTAAGCGGGAAATCGGTATGCCAGAACTCCTTAAGACAACAAACAGTTAAAAATAGAGTACATCCACAAAACCAGAGTTCTACTAAGAAATCTCTTTGCACAGATGGTTCAAGTAATAAACTGCGATCCAAAAAATACTGGAATCGATAAAGTCTTCTTTAATGCAGACCAAAATAAAAACAAGCGCTTTCGCCTGGCAATCCCAGGCTTTTTCAAGTTACAATGCAAATGTGGCAGTGCAGTGTATATATTCTTAACTGCTAAGCCAATAATTCAATTAAACATCTTACAAGTTGAAATAATTAAAACATTAAAAAATTAAGCAATTTATCAAGCTGAAAAAATAGCTTGGAATTTACCAAGACAACCTGCCATAAAGTGCTTCATTGCCTTTGATATCTCCTGAGACCTTGAATCTAAAGTGAAAAAGGAGAATGTACCATAAAAAATGCATGTGACATCTGATTATGTATTTATAAAATGTCAAAGCTTTTAGCTAACAATAGCATAATTAAAATCAGAACAATGAAAACAACCAGAAAGTGCTGTCCTGCAACTCTATTGTCAGACTGCAAGAGAATTCTAAGAACCATAAAAGACCAATATGATGCAAACAAAAAAATATAAAAAATATATATAAAGGGGATGCAACAGCAATGTGTAAATATAAACATGCTGGAAAAGGATGACTAATAAAAAATGTATAATAAATATCTTAAAAATCTTAAAATGATCCACAAAAAAACGAACAGGTGTGTGTAAAACCTGTGTAGTACACAATCAAATAGGTACAAAATGTTCAGCACAATACAATGACTGTGAAACACATGTAAATGTTCGTAAAGTAGTTACCACAAATATGTAAGTAAATGGTACATAAAAATCTACTAAAACAGTTCATTACCCCAACAAGGAAAATATAATGTAAACTAAAAACAATTATAGCTTGTCCCTGTTTGCCTTAAGAACACAAGCAAGACTGACACTGTCGTTCATGCCCGGAAACTTGGTGGCATCCAACTTAAGCTGCCATATCAATTCCCTGTTAAGCAGGTCTCCCAGTCACCACCCCTAGGGTCATGAGTGACTCCCTCTAATACAAAAAATTTTATGTCCATGTGGTTACAAATTAGAGAATGTTTAAAAAAGGCATTAGTCTCTTTTTTCTTTGCTATGTCGTAGAGATGCTCATAGATTCTCTTTTTGAGCATTCTTTCGTTTTTTCCCACGTAAAAACCGTGACAAGTGAGACAAATGCCAAGATAAACCACCCCAGAAGAAATACAGGAATAGTAACCTTGGGCCCTTAAAGTTAACTTTCTAGATGGTAAGTACACCTGGTCATCATGCAACATGTGGGGACATTGATTACACATCCCACATTTGAACGAGCCTGTACTTTTGGATGAATAATTGATAGAAAAACAATTCTGGGTGTAAGATGCTTGTTCAAACATACCCTTTAGGTTAATATCCCTCTTCCTTATGAAATGTATGTTGTCAGGGAGTAATGTACGGATGTCGTCTTGTGATGTTAATATTGGCCAAAAAGAACGTACAGTATTTTCAATTAATTGTGAATCATTAGCACATGTGTAAACAAAACTCTTCTGCATATTCAAAGGTCTTGATGTTGAAAAAGTAGACAAAGGCAAACCTTTACTTAACAAAGGGGGATGTGCAGAATCTCTTTTCTCAACAACTTCTGCAATTAAATGCTGGATAACTTGAGAAGGATAACCTCTTTCAAGAAATAAGGTTTTCAAAAATTCTACTTCTTTTAAGAACAAATCAAGGGAACTGCACATCCTCGATGCTCTTATAAGTTGGCCTTTAACTATGCCTTTTTTGATGTAAAATGGATGAGAACTATCAAAGTGCAAAAATGAATTGGAGAAAGTGTTCTTCCTATAGATCTGTGTTTAAAAATGCATTTTCACTATATCTTTAGTTAAAACAACATCCAAATAATGTAAAGAACTTTCACTGATGTCATAAGTGAAGGAAAGAAAGTCTGTTGTGGAGTTTATGTAATCAAAAAACTCAAGGAAACTTTCTTTACTACCCTGCCAGAGTAAACAAATGCCATCCAAATAGCGTTTGTAGAATACAATAGAGTCTTTCCATTTAGTAGAGTGAATATAGAACTTCTCCCATTTGTATAATACAATGTTCGCATATGCTGATGCGCAAGGAGCGCCCATGGCAACCCCTTTTCTTTGCCTAAAAAATTCCCCGTTGAAAAAAATAAAATTGTTGTGCAAAATGGTGTCCATGAATTCTACTAGTAAATTAACTAAGTTGTTGCTCAACCCCAATTCACAGACTAAAATTTCGTTAAAACAGTCAATACCTGTAGTATGTGGTATACTGGGAAATAGTTCGATTACATCTATAGTAACCATCAATAAACTTAAAACAATTTGTTTCCACACTTGCATTTATTTGTAAAGACTCATGGGAGTTTTTGGCCAGCATTCCCCCTAGTATCTGCAACCCTGATTTATTGATGGTTACTATAGATGTAATTGAACTATTTCCCAGTATAACACATACTACAGGTATTGACTGGTTTAACGAAATTTTAGTCTGTGAATCGGGGTTGAGCAACAACTTAGTTAATTTACTAGTAGAATTCATGGACACCATTTTGCACAACAATTTTATTTTTTTAAACGGGGAATTTTTTAGGCAAAGAAAAGGGGTTGCCATGGGTGCTCCTTGCGCATCAGCATATGCGAACATTGTATTATACAAATGGGAGAAGTTCTATATTCACTCTACTAAATGGAAAGACTCTATTGTATTCTACAAACGTTATTTGGATGAATTTGTTTACTCTGGCAGGGTAGTAAAGAAAGTTTTCTTGAGTTTTTTGATTACATAAACTTCACAACAGACTTTCTTTCCTTCACTTATGACATCAATGAAAGTTCTTTACATTATTTGGATGTTGTTTTAACTAAAGATATAGTGAAAATGCATTTTCAAACACAGATCTATAGGAAGAACACTTTCTCCAATGCATTTTTGCACTTTGATAGTTCTCATCCGTTTTACATCAAAAAAGGCATAGTTAAAGGCCAACTTATAAGAGCATCGAGGATGTGCAGTTCCCTTGATTTGTTCTTAAAAGAAGTAGAATTTTTGAAAACCTTATTTCTTGAAAGAGGTTATCCTTCTCAACTTATCCAGCATTTAATTGCAGAAGTTGTTGAGAAAAGAGATTCTGCATATCCCCCTTTGTTAAGTAAAGGTTTGCCTTTGTCTACTTTTTCAACATCAAGACCTTTGAATATGCAGAAGAGTTTTGTTTACTCATATGCTAATGATTCACAATTAATTGAAAATACTGTACGTTCTTTTTGGCCAATATTAACATCACAAGACGACATCCGTACATTACTCCCTGATAACATACATTTCATAAGGAAGAGGGATATTAACCTAAAGGGTATGTTTGAATAAGCATCTTACACCCAGAATTGTTTTTCTATCAATTATTCATCCAAAAGTACAGGCTCGTTCAAATGTGGGACGTGTAATCAATGCCCCCACATGTTGCATGATGACCAGGTGTACTTACCATCTAGAAAGTTAACTTTAAGGGCCCAAGGTTACTATTCCTGTATTTCTTCTGGGGTGGTTTATCTTGGCATTTGTCTCACTTGTCACGGTTTTTACGTGGGAAAAACCGAAAGAATGCTCAAAAAGAGAATCTATGAGCATCTCTACGACATAGCAAAGAAAAAAGAGACTAATGCCTTTTTTAAACATTCTCTAATTTGTAACCACATGGACATAAAATTTTTTGTATTAGAGCGAGTCACTCATGACCCTAGGGGTGGTGACTGGGAGACTAGTCTTGCGAACAGGGAATTGATATGGCAGCTTAAGTTGGATGCCACCAAGTTTCCGGGCATGAACGACAGTGTCAGTCTTGCTTGTGTTCTTAAGGCAAACAGGGACAAGCTATAATTGTTTTTAGTTTACATTATATTTTCCTTGTTGGGGTAATGAACTGTTTCAGTAGATTTTTATGTACCATTTACTTACATATTTGTGATAACTACTTTACGAACATTTACATGTGTTTCACAGTCATTGTATTGTGCTGAACATTTTGTACCTATTTGATTGTGTACTACACAGGTTTTACACACACCTGTTTGGTTTTTTGTGGATCATTTTAGAATTTTTAAGATATTTATTATACATTTTTTATTAGTCATCCTTTTCCAGCATGTTTATATTTACACATTGCTGTTGCATCCCCTTTATATATATTTTTTATATTTTTTTGTTTGCATCATATTGGTCTTTTATGGTTCTTAGAATTCTCTTGCAGTCTGACAATAGAATTGCAGGACAGCACTTTCTGGTTGTTTTCATTGTTTTGATTTTAATTATGCTATTGTTAGCTAAAAGCTTTGACATTTTATAAATACATAATCAGATGTCACGTGCATTTTTTAAGGTACATTCTCCTTTTTCACTTTAGATTCAAGGTCTCAGGAGATATAAAAGGCACTGAAGCACTTTATGGCAGGTTGTCTTGGTAAATTCCAAGCTATTTTTTCAACTTGATAAATTGCTTAATTTTTTAATGTTTTAATTATTTCAATTTGTAAGATGTTTAATTGAATTATTGGCTTAGCAGTTAAGAATATATACACTGCACTGCCACATTTGCATTGTAACTTGAAAAAGCCTGGGATTGCCAGGCAAAAGCGCTTGTTTTAATTTTGTTCTGCATTAAAGAAGACTTTATCGATTCCAGTATTTTTTGGATCGCAGTTTATTACTTGGACCATCTGTGAAAAGAGAATTATTAGTAGAACTCTGGTTTTGTGGATGTACTCTATTTTTAACTGTTTGTTGTCTTAGGAGGTCTGGCACGCTGATTTCCCGCTTACGTCTGGTTCTTTGCTCATTTTTGCAATATTGTAACACTATCGCATGACCTATACCCACATACCAAACATAGCCCTGTGGATTGTGACATATCTGACATCTATGGGTGTATGTCATATGGGACAACACAGACATTTGGAAAAGATGCCCATCACACACAATTGGCCAACACATGTGCACACATGGCCATGGGGGATGGCCAGAGACATGTATCCACACAGTACTTGGGATGTGTATACACCATGTTGCACATTGTCCACACATGGTCCAATTATAGCCTTAGTTGACTGATTATACAGTTGATGTGGTACACTGGACAACCTAAAAGCCTGTGCACAGCTACTGGAGGTGTCATTGAAGACTACCATATACGATCTGTTGAACATCATGACTGTGTTGCAGTTATGGCTATGCAATGTGTACATATTATGCATTCTACAGCAACATAGATGCCTCATGTTGCCATGCAATGGCACAGTGTCTGTACTTCACACTGTATAGCAATGTAGACGGCTCACACTACCCTCCCATGCTCATGCACATTTGCTAAAAAAGCATTTTATCTGTAGGGCATACACACAACACTGCAATGTGAAGCCCATTATGATGCTGTACATGTGTCAGGACATCATTGTGTCAAACATGTATGCATGTTAATGCACATGTCAGCAGATTACATGTCAAGGTCACGTCAGCCATGTGTACTGTTATCCTGTTCTGGGCCACATGGTGTATCACGGGGATGCATGCATACTACCATGATTGTGTGAACTGCATGGCTACTGATATGACACGTGCTTGCTGTAGTGTGCATCCCAGGGAGGTATGCTTACTAACACTATTAATGTCTTAGCTGCATGCCCTCTGCTGTATCGCAGGCATGCTGCATGCTATCTGACAAATCACATGCATGATGTGTCTGTGTGTTTGTGTTTGTGTGTGTGTGTCTGTGTGTGTCTGTGTTTGTGTGTGTCTGTGTGTGTCTGTGTTTGTATGTGTCTGTGTGTGTCTGTGTGTGTGTGTGTGTGTGTGTGTGTGTGTGTGTGTGTGTGTGTGTGTGTGTGTGTGTGTGTGTGTGTGTGTGTGTGTGTGTCTGTGTGTGTGTGTGTGTGTGTGTCTGTGTGTCTGTGTGTGTCTGTGTGTGTGTGTGTGTGTGTGTCTATTGTACTTTACAGTATTTCTTTGCATTCACAGGTGATGTAGGTGCATTACCCTCCTGTGGTCCATCTGATGTTAGTGTCCCCACAGATACTAGCGGTGATGAACATATGCATGAGGTACAGGCAGGGTTGTCAGGGGCTGAATCTGTGCCAATGGTTACCATCCCAGCTATGTCCCCCTCTTCCCCGCACACAGTTCTGCTGCCAACACATACCGCATCACCAGTGGCTATAGAGGAAGGATAGTCAGCGTCTGTTAGTGTGGAACAGGAATGTGTGGTGGCTACAGAAGGTGTGTCTACACACCATGGTGTCAGTGTAATGACTGCAGATGTGCCACACAGGCATGTGGCCGGTGCTGCTCGTAGGAGGACCTCTGGCAGACATGCACCTGCAGGACAGAGCACAGCAGCTGGTATCACCAGACGCATGTTCCAGACTGTAATGGCGGCACAGGCACATGCTGAACGGCAGAACAGAGAAGGGCAGAGGCTGCAGAGGGCTGCTATCCATACCCTAAATGACAACATCCAGGCATTGGCAAATGCTCAACAGCAGATTGCTACTGTTCTGGATAGGCGATTAGGTGAAATGGTTGGAATCCTTGACCGAGGCATGGCAATCCGCGAGCGGGAGCTGTCTGCGCTGGAACACCTGGTAGGAGTGAGGCGTAGGCCACGTGGATGTAGGCCAGCAACACCACCTAGTGTAGGTTCACGTGAGCATGCCACCTCACATGCCCACTCCCATAGTGCCGGTAGCAGTAGCAGTGCAGCTGGTGCTGCACTGTCAACACCAGGACACAGCAGGCCACGTGGACGTGGCCCTGGATGGTCTCAGTGGGGGACGGTTCCAGCGGACATGTGTCTTCGGACAGTAGCCACTCTGTACCTCCACCTGGTAGTGCCCGTGCAACCCCAGGCAGGCATAGGTCACGTGGCCGTGGACAGACACAGTGAGCTGTACAACCTGCTCTGTACAATCTGGGGCTGTCAATTATACCCCGTGTAGGCATCACAAATGGTAGAACTGTGTACACACATACACGCACACAGCAAACACAACTGTAGGGCTCCACAATATCCACATGCATTCTGCACAGACATGTCCAGTCAACTCACTGGCCCTTACACACACACATGATGTTATCCATTGGTGCAGCCTATGCCCCTGGCAAACATATCACCCTGTGCATATGATGAAGTCTGTGCAGCATCCCTGTCATCCACACCATCGGTGCAGGGTTATGCACAAATATTCTGATGCACAGAGTGAACAGCATAGTGAGAGGTGTATGTAATATTACCTGTGTATGCATAGTGAGGGATGTGTATGTTGCAGTGGTTGTGTGTGAATACTGAGAGATGTGTATGTGACATAGGTTGTGTACTGTCGACATGCACCAGTCATACTTTGTAGTGCAGGTGCAGCATGCACTGTGATGTGTTCACGGTATGTGTCTCGGTTACATCTGTAGGACCATGTTGGTTATGATACCCTGGTTCCCTCCTATGGTGTACTTGCATGTGCCTACAGGTAGCAGTGTTTGCAGTCCCCCACGTGTAACTGTGGATTACTCACAGGCACGTCTGGCAATATCAGCATGCTACATGTACCCTCAACCTGACTGTTGGACACACCAACATGACACAGATGTCCGCACATATACTGCACCTGACGCATGTGGTCGGTGCCACAGGCTACACTGGACAGAGATGTGACATACATAGCAGGACACATTACAGGTATGGTGACATGGTGCAGGGGTTGTACACAGCGGCCTGGCCAATGATGATGTGAGGTGTCACTTGGTAGCTGGAGGCCACACTGTGCAGCAGTAGGACCCTGTAACAGTACAGGAACATGGCCGCATTCACGGGGTGTACACCACTATAACGCACACCCCATAGTGTGCAGGTGGGGACCCTTGCCTGTGTGGTCATCACCCTCACAGTACTATGCACCCACATGACGTGTCACATTGAAGGGACATGCACAGGTAGCCAGTATGGCTGGGACCTATGGCATCAACAGGGTTGTGCAATGCATCACCATTACAGGTTAGTCACCACGTGGGGTTAGTGATCATTTCCCACTGTATATTAGCATACACCCTCACACCAAGCACCTGACATACATACAGACACACACACACTGTGGTGACCACACGTGTATACGGACAGCCGACGTGTGTGATGCACCACACCGGCCAATGTCATGCTTCCCACACTGACGTATGTACAGATCTCTACAATGGTGTACAGGGATGTGTATCAACTGGGACATATTCCCCGTGATATGTGGCATCCCCGGTCACACATTCGGACACACATGGCAGTGCTGGGAATGATACACCTGCCATATGATGACATGTTTGATAGACATGCAGCGGTACTGATTGCATTATGTGTACCAACGCTATATCTGGCGGATGTGCTGCTATATGCACACGGGAGGTTGTAGGTGTTACAGGTGCCATGTGACATATAGTTGTTAACACCTGACCGCTGTGTATGCATTATGTCAGCACCGTCACGTAACAGCGACATAGCGTACTGTTTGCACATGGCATGATAGGATGGTGTGTGACACAACTGTGAGCCACCCCCTGCACACATACATCTAGACAGGTGGTTCACCACGTTATGTACACACATCCCTCTATACGTGCTGTTTGTATGTCACCGTATACAGGTGTCAATGATGGGTCTGCATTGCGTCTGCATGTCGTAGATTAGGTAGGTGCAGCTATGTTATGGACATCGGCCACTGCACATGCATGGTTGCTGCATGCACAGTACAGATGTCACATGTGTCTCCTGTTGCCATGTTTGTATGCATTGCTATTGTCGGACATGTGTGTTGACATACATAACACATGGACTGCTGGGCCCACCTTCCATTCGTGTGTGTAGCATTGATTAGGGTAGTGTTATGCATGTGGTACATCAAAGGCTATGTATGTATGTGTTGTGTGTGCAGTCCATGCACACATCCACACAATCACATGTATGACATATCCAGATGTGTGTTCATTGGTGTACAGCAACAGTCAGGTGTCACAGCTGTGTAAGGGCCGTGGTATGTGTTGAGCTGACCTGTTCATGTATACTGGTATCATTGCAATGCATAACACCTGTTGGATCCCTGTTGGTACATGTGTACTCTGCACAGCTGGTGTACACCGCTGTACAGCCCAGTGGTCATGTGTCACATGGTGTTGTGGGACCGTAAGGCTGTGTAGTGCTGCACCAATGACATGGTGCTGACTTGACAGCTACAGTGTACACTGCAGTGTGTACGTGTGTGACCTGCACCTGTGACAGCTGTGATGGCAGCTGTGTGTGTACAGGTCACTGCATGTGCGACCACCCTGTGCGTGAGGACAGTTATACCTTACTGTGCTCTTCTGTGTGTACACTCCATCTGCATGCAAGATGGCCATTTGCAACAACTAAGTGTGTGAGCATGCCCAGTACACCGTTGTGTAGATGGACACACACTACATTCCACACTGCACCCTTCCATGATTAGACTCCGTGTGCATGCAAGTTGGCCCTTTGCAACTGCTAAGTGTGTGTGCATGCCCAGTATGCCGTTGTGTAGATGGACACACAGTACATTCCATACTGTGCCCTTCCGTGATTAGAGTCCGTGTGCATGCAAGATGGCCCTTTGCACCTGCTAAGTGTGTGAGCATGCCCAGTACGCCATTGTGTAGATGGACACACAGTACATTCCACACTGCGCCCTTCCGTGATTGGAGTCCATGTGCATGCAAGTTGGCCCTTTGCAACTGCTGTGTGAGCATGCCCAGTACGCCGATGTGTAGATGGACACACAGTGCATTCCACACTGCGCCCTTCCGTGATTAGAGTCTGTGTGCATGAAAGTTGGCCCTTTGCAACTGCTAAGTGTGTGAGCATGCCCAGTATGCCATTGTGTAGATGGACACACAGTACATTCCACACTGCGCCCTTCCGTGATTAGAGTCCGTGTGCATGCAAGATGGCCCTTTGCAACTGCTAAGTGTGTGAGCATGCCCAGTACACCGTTGTGTAGATGGATACACAGTACAATCCAAACAGATGTGTGATACTAAGCATGTGGGCATGGCTACTGACATCCTGTATAGCCATGGTGGTCATCCAGGCAACAGATGTCCAATTTCAATGTCATGATGGATGCCTACATTGAACACACTGGTTGCTCTCTTGAAGGGTGTACTGTCTGTGGCGCATCCCGTATCTATTTAGTGTTGTAGTGCTCCATAGATATTTAGTTGGCCTGATGACAGCACTGCCATGTTTGTGTACATCTACCTTGGGACAGTAATATGCTTTCAGACTGCTCACTCTCTAAACATTCCCTATCGGCATCTTTGCCTTTGCGGATGATGTCACCCACCTAGAAGTATGCCTCTGGGAGTGCTGTGTTCAGTAATCTCGGTAGCGTGTTCTGTAAATGTGTAATGCTGAAGTGTGTTAGAGTAGGTAGGTGTATGGTCAACTCCCGGCCCTTCCCAGTGTGTGTTTGTGTGTGTTTCCAGCTGCCTGGAGACACAGTAATGCTTTTAGATGCCTCACAACACATACATTCCCTATCAGCGTCTTTGCATTTGTGGATGATGTCACCCGCCTAGAAGTATGCCTCTGGGAGTGCTGTGTTCAGTAATCTCTGTAGCGCATTCTGTAAATGCGTAATGCTGTAGTGTGTTAGAGTAGGTAGGTGTATGTTCAACTCCCGGCCCTTCCAAGTGTGTGTGTGTGTGTGTGTGTGTTTCCAGCTGCCTGGGGACACAGTAATGCTTTCAGATGCCTCACAACACATACATTCCCTATCGGCATCTTTGCCTTTGTGGATTATGTCAACCACCTAGAAGTATGCCTCTGGGAGTGCTGTGTTCAGTAATCTCGGTAGCGCATTCTGTAAATGCGTAATGCTGTAGTGTGTTAGAGTAGGTAGGTGTATGTTCAACTCCTGGCCCTTCCAAGTGTGTGTGTGTGTGTGTGTGTGTGTGTGTGTGTGTGTGTGTGTGTGTGTGTTTCCAGCTGCCTGGGGACACAGTAATGCTTTTAGATGCCTCACAACACATACATTCCCTAGCGGCGTCTTTGCCTTTGCGGATGATGTCACCCACCTAGAAGTATGCCTCTGGGAGTGCTGTGTTCAGTAATCTCGGTAGCGCGTTCTGTAAATGCATAATGCTGTAGTGTGTTAGAGTAGGTAGGTGTATGTTCAACTCCCGGCCCTTCCAAGTGTGTGTGTGTGTGTTTCCAGCTGCCTGGGGACACAATAATGCTTTTAGATGCCTCACAACACATACATTCCCTATCGGCGACTTTGCCTTTGCGGATGATGTCACCCACCTAGAAGTATGCCTCTGGGAGTGCTGTGTTCAGTAATCTCGGTAGCGCGTTCTGTAAATGCGTAATGCTGTAGTGTGTTAGAGTAGATAGGTGTATGTTCAACTCCCGGCCCTTCCAAGTTTGTGTGTGTGTGTTTCCAGCCGCCTGGGTACACAGTAATGCTTTTAGATGCCTCACAACACATACATTCTCTATCGGCGTCTTTGCCTTTGTGGATGATGTCACCCACCTAGAAGTATGCCTCTGGGAGTGCTGTGTTCAGTAATCTCGGTAGTGCATTCTGTAAATGCGTAATGCTGTAGTGTGTTAGAGTAGGTAGATGTATGTTCAACTCCCGGCCCTTCCAAGTGTGTGTGTGTGTGTTTCCAGCTGCCTGGGGACACAGTAATGCTTTTAGATGCCTCACAACACATACATTCCCTATCGGCGTCTTTGCCTTTGCGGATGATGTCACCCACCTAGAAGTATGCCTCTGGGAGTGCTGTGTTCAGTAATCTCGGTAGCTCATTCTGTAAATGACTAATGCTGTACTGTGTTAGAGTAGGTAGGTGCATGTTCAACTCCCGGCCCTTCCAAGTGTGTGTGTGTGTGTGTGTGTGAGTGTGTGTGTGTTTCCAGCTGCCTGGGGACACAGTAATGCTTTTAGATGCCTCACAACACATACATTCCCTATTGGCATCTTTGCCTTTGCGGATGATATCACCCACCTAGAAGTATGTCTCTGGGAGTGCTGTGTTCAGTAATCTCGGTAGCGCATTCTGTAAATGCGTAATGCTGTAGTGTGTTAGAGTAGGTAGGTGTATGTTCAACTCCCGACCCTTCCAAGTGTGTGTGTGTGTTTTTTTCCAGCTGCCTGGGGACACAGTAATGCTTTTAGATGCCTCACAACACTTACATTCCCTATCGGTGGCTTTGCCTTTGCGGATCATGTCACCCACTTAGAAGTATGCCTCTGGGAGTGCTGTGTTCAGTAATCTCGGTAGCGCGTTCTGTAAATGCGTAATGCTGTAGTGTGTTAGAGTAGGTAGGTGTATGTTCAACTCCCGGCCCATCCAAGTGTGTGTGTTTCCAGCCGCCTGGGGACACAGTAATGCTTTTAGATGTCTCACAACACATACATTCCCTATCAGCCTCTTTGCCTTTGCAGATGATGTCACCCACCTAGAAGTATGCCTCTGGGAGTGCTGTGTTCAGTAATCTTGGTAGCACGTTCTGTAAATGCGTAATGCTGTAGTGTGTTAGAGTAGGTAGGTGTATGTTCAACTCCCGACACTTCCACGTGTGTGTGTGTGTGTGTGTGTGTATATATATATATATATATATATATATATATATATATATATATATCTTTGTAATATGTATATGGATATTAGCACTATTGAATGTGCTGCATTGTCTGTACATGTTCACCTTGGATGTATCTGAATGTGCTATGGCTCTGTGATAATGCACATACTGTGTGCTGTAGTGATCCTGGGTTATAGTTGTGTAGTGACCAGTTATTTTTTTGCTGGGTATTACCAGGGACATTGAAAACAATGATAGTACAGCACCTTTAAACGGTCATGTGCACATCTCAGCAGCAGTCAGCAGTGGTTATTACTTTGGAGGATGACTATGGCTCATATACCTATGTATTACATGGCAATACTATGCAAATCAGGTTAACATTACTGACACCCGTTTATCCACAGGTTGTGATACAGATCCCATTTATGTATGTGTATACATTGCCAGGTGCAGGACTGGACTATGGTTGAATGTGTGGAGGGGTGTCCATGGCCAGGAATGGTGATCTGTACAGCCTGGCAGGTACAGTCTGTGACTGTCCCACAACCTCCAGTATATGGCTGACACATGCTGAAACAGTGTACATGTAGAGACACACATAAAACAAACAGCTAGGGATAACACATACACACACACACACATTGTATCAACATTGTGCCATGCAAAACCTGTTGTCCTTCACACACACACAAATGCATACATGTTGATTGGCTGGTTCACTGACAGGCTCTGGAAAAGAAACTACATACCCTGTGCATATGATGACACCTGTGCCACCTCTTGTAATGTGTAACATTGATGCTGGTACAGACTTACATGGTGCTGATGCACAGGGTGGCTTCATAGCACTGTAATAATGTTACAATGTTGTTAACACAAAGTGTGATTTCCTCCTAGGTGTATGTAAGCAGGCATGATACATTCCAGCTATGATCATCAATGTAGTATAGTGTAGAGCACTGTTAATTCTGAAGATGTATTATCCATCCATGTGCCATTTGACTGACGTGTGTAGTATTGGCAGCATGTGTTACAGAGTGTGCAGTATGTGTGAGATGTGTGTAGTACAGATTTACATGTATCTATATGTGAACATAGTGAAGGTGCACTGTCTGCATCTACATGTATAGTGGACACATTGGAATGGTGACATGCCCTGTATTTCACACTGTTAACACGTCATACTTTCTATTGGTGGCCAGTATGCATTATACTACATATACTGTTGTACTTGTCTACACATGTGTGATTGCTATGGTTTTACACGGTGCTGTGGGTGATACTGTTACTATCTGTCATAGTTTTGCATTATGGTAGTAGACACGACCTCAACAGTCTGACTGTCCAATTGTTATATGATATCTTCACAACTGACCCACACATGTAGGACACACAGTAGCATGTGGATCCTACATGTACTATACTATACCAGTTCGCACTGGTATTGACCGCCACACATTGCTGGGACCATTACTGTTTGACATATAGCCATGTTAGTTACAAGCAAAGACAATAGGGATATTCCTGTCCACATCTGGGAATTCATACTGTGGCCTATAATGCATTCTGCACATGACACAGTTAGTCTACACAAGGGTATCATACAGACAGATACGTGTTATCCAACCCATGTTGTACACCTATAAGGCTAAACAGAGTCAGTTATCCACATTTACTACACATACTTTACCAACAGTAACACATAGGTATTACACCCCAATATGTATAATGGGTAGCAATGTGTACATATAGATATGTGCTATGTCATTTGTCATTTGATATTTGCATTTACGATGGTATTGTGAAGTACATCACGGTATCCCATATGCAATGAGAGTTCTGCATGCATATCCTCCAAGGTGGTTGTACAACTATGATGAATGTCCATTATTGACATACTTTGCTGTGTTTGATCTGTTTTGCAGTATTACACATACATGAACAGTCACTCACACTATGTATATAAACTGTCATGTGTGTGTGTGTGTGTGTGTGTGTGTGTGTGTGTGTGTGTGTGTGTGTGTGTGTGTGTGTGTGTGTGTGACACAGATGACCTAGGCCACAGACAATTCTGATACATGTAGTTGACAAGTGCGGTAATGCTCCACCAGATGTGTCCAGGCACCAGAACTGTGACTTGAGCGACACAAACACATGCTAGAGTAAGGTTTCTGTATGTGCGTGTGCCTCATTATGGCATTCCTGTTCATGTGTGTGTGTGCATTTCTGATGTGTGTCATTAGCCACAGCTGAACTGCACATCCGGCATGTCCCACTAGGTGACCATGAGGGTTGTACCCATTGCCAAATGTTTTGTACAGTTGCATCAGATGCCACATATCGGAAGCATTGCAGCTTCCAGGGCATCCAGCACACACATTCATTATTACGGGCTGGCCGTCACACACAAACTGCCACTTCATGGAGGGGAAGCCCTTGTGGATGATGTAGGCCCTACCACACTCACTGGCTGGTGCTTTGATGCATATGTGCGTGCAGTGTATTGCACACAGTACTTAGGGAATTCCACTATTGTGTGTAAACGACACATATTGCTGCCCAATACCTTACGGGAATTGGGGATATATACATCATCACTGACATGTGCTGACATGGCATTCATGAATTGGTGCAGTACCCTGGATGCTGATGTTTGTAAAATCCACATCATATCACCAGTTGATCTCTGGAAGGTACCTGTTGCTGGTATCCTTAGGGCAACACATACCTTGGTTTCCACTGGGATAGGTTTCCCTCTGTTGGTTCTGTGTGTAAGACATGGCCTGCACAGATCCACAATCTTCTGCAGGAGGTCTCTGTCCACTCTATAGTGCTCTACTATCTCCAGCTCATGTAGCCCATGGTAGGTTACCCTGTGCCTGCACACTCCTCTCCGTCTACTCACTGTGTGATGCTGAGCAGCATTCACAATGGCACAACCCTCCACATGTTGCATATGTTGATGTATAATAGCAATGGCAGCCCCTAACATTATGTTGTCTCAGTTAAACTTTTACAGTTTGCACTTCTCTTAGTATACTACAGTGTTGCAGTGTGTCTGAGAAAAACATGGTGGACTACTGTTTGTAGAGTTGTACGTGCTGTGCTGTGCTGCCCTACTGTACTGGCTGTGTAATATACTCAGTCTGATTGTTTTCACCTGCTAGCTGTGGTAGTTCTCCTTGGTTAACTTACTGCTATTTGTTTACCTTCCTTTTCACTGTTTGTGTCTACAGTGAGCGGTGCCGCGCATAGGAGCACAGTGAAGTGCATATCTGCTTCCACATGTGCACACAGGCTTATACATGCGTACAAACACTTACACTGGCTTACACGACATTACACGGGCTTCAACAATCTTACAGTAGCTTACTCGTTCTTCAAGTCGCGCACACAGGCTGACACACATGCACACATGCTTATTCGGGCTTACAGGCTTGCACGGGCGCAAACACACTTCACCAGGTTTGCAAGGAACTTCAGTGATATCCATGGCGTACACCGTCAGTTTACTGACTTTACCTAGGATAAATCATAACACGCCTCTTCCACTGATGAGTCACTGACAGCAGACATGTGACACACTGCTCCAATAAGATTACAGTGTTTTATACATACACACTCATGATGTCACCTATCTTCTACGCTGATAGTCCCCTTAACCTACTCTTACACTGTAGAGGCTTGGCCCATATGGCATGACAAATTGTGCTTCACTATCCTCAGCCTCAATTGCATAGGATTGCCTACTAATGCTTGGTTACATCTCTGAGTATGCGCTTCCACACATAGCAACCACTACTCAGTAGCCATGTTGTCTTCAGCTTGCCATTCACCTGCATGATGCAATAACTTTTAACTGACATTACAATTTGTATGCATATTTTACATATTTGTCTTGTTTTGTATGCACGGCGCGTACTCGCGCCGCTGCGCTACGCTTAAACACCGGAGATCGGGTGAGGACAACTAGAGATTTATTAATTTCCATTGGAAATACATGCCACTGGCCTTATATTTGGCCATTGGCATGCTTCTTCAACTAAACCATCCTTTATTTGCAGATGACATTGCTCCGTTTAGATACTTGCAGAACGTTACTCGGTTAACATCCGTGTACATTTCTGCACATACCTCTACTCTTGCACGGACAGCTTACTGTTTCATGTATCGCATAGTTTACATCATTTGCATAGCTTTCACCTACAAATGGGGTACTTTGCATATCCTAACATTGTCCGTGCAACGTTCATTTGAGGAGCTGTGTTACACGCCCCTACAGTATATTGCTGAATAGCTCGGCGGACATCTTGCGTTGCTCTACTCTTACTCTACTCGTACACCGACCAAAGCTTTGTGAATCCTGGCCTAAGCTTTGATGTGTACTAATATGTCTATTTGTGGAGTAAGCATGGCTGTAGGTATGTTTTGACCTGCTACGTCTGTCATTTCTACAGAGCACCTCCCACTTTCATCATTTGTAGAGGTGACAGCCCTATAGGAACTATATGTACAGATGTGACATTTGACAAGTCCACACATACCTGCGGTCAATACTAAACTGACTACTTCAGCACTTTTCATACCTTCAGATTTGTCTTGTAGTGGTATAGTCGATGATACTGTTTCCTATAACATGTATCTGTTTCTGATACAAGATATGTCATTTTATTATACCACTACACACAATATATGGAGAAATCACAGGCCAGATGCCATTACATTCCTTTTGTGGACACACCCGCCCAGAGTGTTGTGTTCCTCACAAAAGCCAACAGGTGCTGATCAAAACATATTCTGCTATCATCTACCTTATGTGTTTGCCGGTATTTGCGCTTTCCGTCAGTGGCAGAACTCACATGCGTGTGTAGGAGACTGAACACTGTATCGGGGACACTGCATAGCACCCTGAGGGACACATTTATGTTGTTTCTGTTAACCTTCCACATTGATTATCACAGGGCATTAGTATTCATCCAGATTTGTCGAGATACATGCTTTTGACTTATACATGTTTTGTCATCACATCTTTCTTCACACCTGTCAACCTAATCGCACTAGTTCTGTACATTTATTTAGGTTAGGGTTACCTTCATACCTCTCAACTGTACACATTTTGGGTAAATGTCCCGAACTTAGACGTCTGATTTTGTTCCTTATTTAATAATATTGTGCCTTTCTGGTAATTTAGTGGGAAGTCATTTGAGACTGTGGGGTTGGACAATAATGACAGACATTTGTTGTTTACAATTAATAACCCTCAAAACATTCATACTATTGACTGATCCATTATTCTATCAACATTCTGACTTTGTAAGAGGAATATTTGAGATATTCCCTATTTGTACTTATTTTAAAATGCCTTTGTCCAGATGTCTTATTCTGCTTGAGCGGTATGGTTACCATCTTATTCATACGCATGAACGTCCATGATAATCGCTTACACGACACTAATATAACTCCCTACGTCTTCCCCCAACAGTTTACACGATATCCAGTAGATGGGTTCTTCATTTTAGGTAGTTAGAGGCGTCTGCTATACCCACATAGGTATATTAATCACTCCCATGGGGCGGATCTCATAAATTTGTGCCAACCAACACCTAGGCACCTAGGCCCATTATTGCATACCCATGATTCCCAGACCTGACACCCCTCCACAGTAGTCATAACACATATTTAATGTGAGCGATGATACAGTATGACGACACTTCTAAGCACTATCCACTCTCCGCATGTCGGTACATATGTCTTACATTCTGTCAACCCATGTGTTATTACACTTGCACAAGCTACTGTTGTATGTACAGCTATATTGTAGTTGCGGATGACACTTCTTTGCAGCAATCATTACAGGACGGTGCGTTTATAGATTCACTATTTTTGGAGTCCTGCAAAGGACACCTATATCCATGTTTAAAGAGTAGGACTTACAGATCTGGCACACTGATACTTTCCGGGAAGTAGTTTTGAGAGCAGCAGTGTGTTTACCTTAATTGCATGTCTGTTATGTGTATCCATACTAGCTATGGTGTAACCTATTTATGTACATGTGTTATATCTACGAGGACATTTGTTTATATGTTTGTTAGGTATATATCAATTGATGTTGTATGTGTTTGAGTGTATATATATATATATATATATATATATATATATATATATATATATATATATATATATATATGTATGTATATATATATATATATATATATATATATATATATATATATATATATATTATATATATATATATGTCTGTACATTCTTTATCTCGTATATTTATTTAGTTTAAGTCTGTGGATATATATATCTATACACAAATGTATATATCCATATATAGACATTACGTGTAGAAACCAGCATTCATTTGCTATGCTGTGAGCGGATTACACATGCACAGGCGCACTTGCATTTCCTTATTGTGGGTTACGCGCAGGCGCACATGCATATCCTTATTGTGGGTTACATATGTTTTCTAAGTGTTTGTGCTTACGTGGGCTTTATTACTTGTGACAGTACCAGTAAAATATCTGTAATCCGGTTAACGGACATATGCAAAACACACGTTCACCTTTACATATTTAAATGTCTGTACAGCACAGACGCATTCATCACACTTTAACATTATATGTGCTGTAGTCGTAGTTGAACCGGGACTGCATTCACGTTGGCCGGATGCTGTAACCACTATATGTTTGGTGTTCTGACTCATTTATATGCATACCCATAGTACATAGCTAAATTAACATATGCCTCACCGCTTCACTTACGACACAGGCATCCATTCACCTGCTGGGAAAAATGCGGTACTACATATTACACATTCCGTATTCCCTACTGCTCTGGACCCAAGCTGCATATTTCATCACTGCAGGGATATTCAGAACCCCAAGGCTTATAGTCCTGACACATACAAGTCTTTAATTGTCAGGGTGTTCATGTGGTGATCTGGGTTTAGGTTTGTCCGCCTGGTGAACGGAACTGACCTGACCATGTTCAAATGTCAGACAAAGCACATGGACAGAGTTTGTCCATTTTAAACATTTCATCTGTGTTTACAGACACAGGTGTTTGGGCACCTGTCACCAGCTTATAATGTTGGCAATACATAATATGGGTGGGGGTAGTTACAATACATAATCCACGGTGTTGGTGTTCCCATTCACATTATTTTACCTGTGTTTACAGACACAGGTGTTTGGGCACCTGTCAGCAACTTATAATGTTGGCAATACATAATATGGGTGGGGGTGGTTACAATACATTATCCACGGTGAGTGGTGTTCACATTCACATTTGATATTTCCTGTATTCATTCTTACGTGGATTATTATTTTGGACATGAATTAGCTATGAATTAACTACAGGTATGCAGTAGTACAGTAAACATATGTGAAGGTTTGTTACAGTAAGAATGTACGGACCTCTGTAATACTCGGGGACTACCCCACATCCTTCACAACATTTCATGCTAATGTACATACTATTATTCTGTGAACTTTCGAAGTTTGTGAGAGCAGTACTTACATCTATCCCTACTTGTCCACCTGTCATTTTAGGCTTTGTCCAGATTTTGTTGCTGTAATAGGTTGAGTGGTGGTGTCGTTATGTGATTGGGTTGAATATCTACTGTCGATAATTCAGTGGGGAGTAGGGTTACCACCTCTTCCTCTTTGCGAGGGGTAGTCCCACTTTGGACAGTTGTGTCCTGCGACGACACCTAAGACATGGCAGGTGTTCTGTTATTTTAAGACACAGGTATATTTCTTATTTTCTTTAATAGTTGCTTGATACAGGTATTTTGTATCTGAAACACATAACTATTATTTGGGTTAGCATAAACTATTCACATGCTATGACATAAACTTTTATCTTGGCAAACAAGTGTAATTCTGTCCTTTGCACTGGCCGGGGGTATGTTTTATCCTGCAAATTCTCACATTTCTACAAGGGATGTCCCACCTTGGGCATCTAAACAGGTGGCAACCCTAGTGGGGAGACCTGCATGGTGGACAGCTGTTCCATCCTGCGTAGTATGTTTTGCATATCTGTGTAGACACTGAACAGTACCGTGACTACACATACATGTTTTGTCCAGATGTGTACAGTACTGGACACCGTGGCGTGTAAACAACTCTGGGGTTTCAACAGGTTACTTATCCCACGCAGGATGTACACACATTTTGCCGAAACATGAACGTGCAGGCATTTGGATTTACGTAACTGTGATGGGATGTTTACAAACGTGGCATACATATTTCAATCCTGACACTGCCTAGGACGATACTTCCTACTACATATGGGGAATACTCGCTATGTGTAGGTGTACGGCTGCGCAAGACTGGTAGCTGGATTTGGTGGACATTCGGACATGGGTGCGGGTTATGTTCTATACAGGGGTTGTTGCGTATTGCATTTGCATGCATGGGTTCTGCTTTTGGATATCCCGGTTCCGCATATAGCATCCTATGTGTATGTGCCAGTTACGTTCCTGTTCATGTGTATAACACATTTTAATATACATATGTTTGTGTGTGTTTGGTATACAATTTGGACTGTCAGGTTTCTTTACGGTTGTTATATAGCCACAACTGCCCAGCTGTGTACTATCACTACCACTGTGGG
The DNA here is from genome assembly GCF_019279795.1 of Protopterus annectens. Lineage (NCBI taxonomy): Eukaryota > Metazoa > Chordata > Ceratodontiformes > Protopteridae > Protopterus > Protopterus annectens. The sequence goes on from NC_056743.1 coordinate 1,132,119,797, forward strand.
ACTGCTGGTGACCATGCCCATGGGGCTAGATGTGTGTAGTGGCGGCGCGCTGACATGATGCACTTCACTTCCACTGGGTATAACTACTGACAGTGCAGTACATTACTGACACACGATTTTAAATATCATTTGTTCCATGGATGGAAACTCATATTGTGTTGTGTGCATTTCTGTTTAGTTCTCCATTTTGTGTGGCCGGGAACTGTCTTGCATGCTTTGCATATGTTTCATTATCCACGGACACTGATAGGTGCGATTACTATTGCAGGCAGGCTATAATATTCAGCAGTGTAGGTTGCTCATCGCCAGCCAACATTGACACGCCTCCGGGCGCAGCTTAGTAACGCCCCATGCACTCGCGCACGTGTCCTGTGCACGTGGATGTGGTGGCAGCGCACCTTCATTAATATGCATATGGCGCTACTACACCATTTATACACCGCACGGCCGACGCAGGCCTTATACCAGCCTTGCGCCAAGCTTCATGAATCCGGGGGATTATCTTATATACTCATCATGTGATCATGCATCACTTAATCAATTAACTTTCTTTAAAAATGGCCCAACCTTTTCATCTATTTAAAATAGTATAAAATTATATTCAAATGCATTCATACTTTTATAAAGTTGAATTCAACTTAAAAAAATATTAGATGTTCTATGTAGTAAAAATAATAAATCCTCATTCATGCATTTAAATGTTTAACTTAAAAATGTTTTGCATCTTTAGATGCGTTCACAAATTCACCTCTTAATCCCTGGTATCTAATTTGAAAACTACAGGCTACGAACCACACCAACATCAAACGCAGTATCACTTCATTGTGAGAGAACAACACAGTCAGTGTATCAGTCTTTATCAAAAAATACATTAAAAGCTCCCTATCTAATAAATGCTGCCTAAAAAATTAAATAAATGTCCTCCTTTGTGTAGATGGATAATTTTCCAGGAAGAGTGAATGTAGGATTCCTGGATTGACCTATATTTATAAGGACTGAGACATGATAGGTAATGCTATTGGCTGTTATTTTAGGCTATTGATTTGGAAGGTCATCAGTTGAAGTAGATCATAGTTTATGTTTAAGAGTAGTTTTATATAGGATGTGGGCACAGATTTGAGGGTGAAAGTGGATGTGCTGTTATGTGGCATTTGGGCAGGGATGGGATTAAATGTTGGGGAATCCTTGGTTAGGGAAACTACACTATGTACAAAATAAAAGTTGAATTTTATTACAGTTTCAAGTAGTGAGCTATTGGGAGAGAGGTTAAGGGTGAATTGCTGAGTGGGATGCAAGATTTATTTAATGGCTGATGAACATTTCTTATGGTTGTATTTAATATTATTCTGAATTTTGTATTCATGTATTTGTTTTTTTAGTATAGTTGCGGAGCATTCTAAAGTTTTCAAGATGCTGTGGTGTTTTATATTTTTGACATTCTTTCTACACTTTTTCTCTGTCCTGCATAAGTATTCAATTCTTTTTAGCCAGCCAAATTGCACTATTTGTTTTTAGCCTCTTCCCTCTAGGAACTAGAAGGCTAGTTAGGATATTTAGTAAAGTTGTACTAAATTTATTTACAGCAACATCTAATGGAAGGATATTTAAGATGTTCCAGTTAATAGATAATATATTAGTAATGTCAATTTCTGGGTTAAACTTGTACAGGTTGCATTTTGATTTATATATATGTTGTTTAAGTAGGTGCATGAGATGTCTTGATTAGGTCACTTAGGTCACTAAGTGAGTCTGACATTGTACCTGTGGTGGTGAATTTACTAGTGTCTGATACAAGAATCCAGGCTAATAAGGAGTTTGATGTCTTGCTACAATGTATGGAACTATTAATTAGTTGTGTGAAACTGTATAAGTTCATGCTGGAGATAGGGGAGTTGGAGGTTATGTCCAAATATCTGATATTGACATCACCTAGTGTATTTTTTCTTGTAGAATTGTTTTAGATATCCAGTGCTTTATATCTTCCAGTGTAGCTGTATTGTCACCAGAAAGGATATAAAGGACATAATACATATTTCTTTATATTTGTTTATTTTCAGAAAAGTAATAAGAAGCTCTGGCAAAGTGAATTTTGGTATTGGTTTCTTGTAGAGGAAAATATGGTAGTGGCTGGAAAGTATTAAAGCAATGCCGCCACCATTTCTCTTTATACGGTCATTATAGATGATATTACAGCCAGGGATGCATTTCAGAATTATTTATGCTGGGTTTAAGCCAGGTTTCAGTTACAGCAAGAATATCAAGCTGTTTTAGGTAATCCAGGTATGTAGTTCTGTAGTTTTATTTCTTATGCTTCTAATATTTCTTGCAGCGACAGATTACTGGAGTGGGAGGGCTGACTATTGTGGGCTTACAATAGTTTGTGGAACAGACTTGTCTTGATGTCGGTTGTGACAGGTGAGATCAGGATTAGGGTGAATGTCTTCTTCTAGGAGGCTTTAGGTTATTAGGATATTACTGATTTTTGTTTTTGGAAAGTATTTTTCCACTTAATTTTATTTTGATTTGAGTAGAAATTGAGTTAATCAGTCTGTATTTGGCATAAAGGTGAGGGGTATCATTAAATAGGTTTGGTGCGATGTGTGAAGAGTTTATGGAGGAAGTATGGATAGGTGGTTCATACTGAGTTGAAGACATGTTGAAAGCTGTTATTGAGTCATGGTAGGATGAGAAATGGCCTAGCAGGAGAAGAAAATAGATGATAAGCTGAGGCAACATCAGTCTACATTTTATTGAGTACAAGTAGTAGGGAAGTAGGACTCAAGAAAGAAGCAATAATCTGCAAGGCTGTAGGATATTTAGTGGTGGTTGAGTCTGAAAGCTGGTAGAAAATAGGTAGGAAGGAAGTATTTTCTATGAAGGAAGTGAGTTAGGTTGTCCTGCTGTCTTCTATGTTTCTGAAATGTAAGAAATAGAGGTGTTTGAAATGATAGAGTATGAGGATGTAGTTAAGATAAGAAGCAGTGAGTGTTTATTTGGAGAAAGTAGAAGTTGAACTGTAGGATAATAGGTTATGTTGGGGAGAGGTATACGTAGGAATGGATATAGTGCAAAGCAACAGTGGAAGGGGTAAGCCATATAGCTATATGTTTGGCTATAACCAGTGGGGAAGTCTACAACAAGTGGAACATGTACTTGTCTTGCCACATTTTATGCCAACATAACTTTCCTTAAGAAATTCATAGTTTTATGGGGGATCTCAAGGAAGTTCAGGCAAAACATGTTGACCTTGCCAACACCCATCGTCATGCTGTACCCACTACTCAAGAAGAGCAAGGCAGGTCAGTACTGGGTGATTTTATGAGTATCCATTGAAGCATCTAGGCTAGATGAATCCTATGATTTTCATTGAATAACTTGCAGGAGAAGTATGCTATAGAGATGAGGCAGACACTGGGTAATAAATTTGTCCCTCCATCAAGTTTTATTAATCTCTTGGTGGATAAATGAAGGTTGCCATTGACTATGGAGTTCAAATAGATGTAAAGAATATTTGCTGTTGTAGTTGTTGATTTTGTAAAGCATGTGTATGATATCCAGAGTTTGATGACCTTTACAGAAGCAGATAGGTTGTTTTTTCATGATTCCGCTTTTTGATTACGCTGGTTAATACCTTTATTGCATATCATAGACAACTGGAGTATATACATGGAAATGTTCCATACTCTGGTCACCATGAAGTTTATTTTATACTTCAAGAAAATATTGTGACAATTTTTGAATTTCATGTTTGATTATATGAAGGTAAATGGCTGTTCTAGAAGAGAAAAGCATATTTAATAAAGATTTATTTATTAATTCACCTGAATTACCCACAAAAGGGTTCACACATCCCAAATTACTAAATCACTATTTTTTGGAATGAACTATTTGAATTGGTACATTGCCGATTTTACAAGTTATATATAAATAAAATTTAATTTTGTAGATATGTATGCCTCTGTACAAAACTCGCCATGGAAATTTGTGCTCCCAATACCCTATCTATGTAATCATAATAACCTCCAAGATGGCAAAGCCTTAAAAAAATCAAACTCTTGCATTCCTGAAAAAAAGTAGCAGGCATATGTGTACATTTGCTGAATTTGAAAAACAGACGTTTAGTTTAGTTTAGTTTGGTAAAGTAAACTTTGAGTTTGTAATTCAGGACTCATCCATGTCACCAAACACCCTTTTTCTCTGTTCTGTCCTCTAGTGTATTCAGCTGGGAGATCAACCCAGTCTTTAGAAAGTTGGAGTCTGTGGATAGTGTCATTAATCTGAGGATTGGACCAACTCTAAGTCAATGCACCAACTTGTTGGTAAACTGATTGTAGGACAGCAATATTAAATTAACAGAAATATGTGAAGAACCAGAAATGGAGAATTTGCTGGAAGTTATGAATCCTGAATTCCTAAATTCTTGCTCAATATGTTAAATATTAGTATGGAGAAAAAGGACTTCATATGACAGTTTGATGTTAATCAATCAGTGGGGGAGCCCTTGAATCCCTCTCTCCAAACTTTTACAGTAGCCAGCAGTGCGCATTTGTGATCTATAAGCAACTCTGAGAAGTTCAACCTCAGCATTTTTATACTCAAATGCGAGATCAAGAGGATCTCTCCCAAAATGGGGTAGTCTGGTTTCCTTTCCACTCAGGCTGCTGACAATGACTGAAACATTCTGCAAGGATTATTTGGTGAATCTTACCTTGCTAAATTTAATGTCTGTCAGCTGGAGTGTACCAGAAACTAATTACTGGTTAGTGAATAAGTAAGGTTGTCTGTGAGTAATTTCCACCCATCAAATCACCAAAAAATACTTTTATGAAATCTACATGAAACACACACTGGTCATTTGGAGCATAAAAAATAAATATTACTGTCTGTTACTAAAGCTAAACTTTGGCTGGTTTGCCTTCTGTTTATAAATAGTGATAAAATTAAATGCCTTCAGTACTGAAAAGTACAATGGGACCAGATGCTAATGTTGGGGGACGTGCTGTAGTAACCAAATGCTGATATTGCAATTGTGGTCACATTTAAAGCATTGCATACAGTGATTTAACTGTAGCAAGATACTTGTTACATTAGTGACAAGCAGCTTCTTACATGTTTTTAGCAGAAAACCTTTTTTTTGTTCCTCAGCTTTGAGCTGATGGGGATCCAGATTAGGGATCTGCACATGCCCCCTGATAGCTTAGCTATGGTTCTGCAAGAGATAGCTAATAAGACATAAACCCTTCAAAATACTTGCTCCAATAGCATCAGAATATGTAACAGGATATGATAGACATAAATATTAAATATGTGTGAATATAAGACAGAATACATAAATAAATAAATAGAGCATATTCACAACAGGTACCACATATCTGGTCACTGTTAGTTCTTTATTGAGGTTGAAATGTATCATATGATAAAGCATCTGAAACACTGAAATGTATGTCAGAACTGAAGAAATAATAGCATTTTTAAAGTATCATGATTTTGATTGTGGACCAACATAAGGTGAGCTGCAGTTAGGCCTATTGGGACTGCATTCTCAATATGCATAATACATTCTTGCATCATGTGGTCTCTCCAATACAGTAAATGTTTCAAGAACACCATTACCCATCAGCAACATCTTTAGTGTAACAGTGCTGTGACTTTATAACCCTAAAGATAAAACTGTTAATATAGAAGAATCTTTATATTCAAAAGCTAAACTGCCTTTGAAAACCCTTAACTCCTCAGAAACAGCAATGGGTTCCGGTAAAAAATGGAATGGAAAACGCTGTCCATAAGGCTTAAGAAATTCCTGCACAAGATCTAGGGAGTGATGTTAACTATTCCCCAAATATGTTATCATTTTTAATAATATACCAATGCCTTTTCAAGACCATTGAAATGCCCTCCAAAATAGGTGTGTATTCAGTAAGAAAGAATAGATCCCTCTTGTGTACATATTTCTAGCAAAAAAAAAATATATATATATATATATATATATATATACACACACACACACACACACACACACACACACACACACACACACACACACACACACACGTTTATAATGAATAATTACCAATGACTTTGAGTGAAATACAACACATTGAACATAAAATCACAGCAAACAAAGTAATCACAGATGTAAACCAATAGGTACATTTTCTATTATGAAAAGTAAAACAAAAATATCTTTATATGTTGGGGCTTTGCCTCCTACACACTACAACTCCAGAGTCACACAAACCTGAAAAAAGGGCAAAAAGCCTGGAATTATATAATGGCCAATATAATGAATTTGACTGTTCTATAATTCAACAAACTGTACCAGGGATGGAAAACACAGCAGTTTCACCACACAATAAAATGCATGCAGTGATAACTTGTATAGCACTCATATGGATATATATATATATATATATATATATATATATATATATATATATATATATATATATATATAAGCTTTGGGGTAATACGTTTGTAAGAATAAGTCTCTTCTATTTCTGCGTATGTAGTTTAATAGCTATGAAGGCCATAAAATATAATCTATTCTGTTAAAGATGTGAAGCAAAGTTAAGCATTTGCACAAAACAGTGTTTGCATAGATCCTTATGTGAGTAGATAGTGTTTTGTGTAAAAAAATGTTCTGCACCATTTTCAGAAACAAAATATTTAAAATAAAAGCTTCTAAATGTGGACATTGAGTGGACACAGCCATTGATATGTGGGGAAGAAGCAATAATATCACTTTGGATTCAGGCTTTAATTATGATGCGTTAGTGTATGTAAATAATTGTAAATCAATCATATAACTGCCGACCTATTAACCAGAGTTTTATTTTTCCAAACTGATAATTTATTTAACTATTTATTTGCAAACTGTTGACTTAATGGGTTATCAATTACAGAGCTTGATTCACAACTATCTACAAATGCCAATCCAGCATAATTACAACTGGAACCCAAACTGATGTACATACCTCCTCTCCACATATTAGTATTAATATTAATGCCATAAATGCTCCTTTTTTGCTCAGCATCTAATTGGCTCCATTGTTCCTTTGTAGTGCAGAATTTGTACTGAATTCCTAATGTACAGAACACTAAAACCTTCTTCCATTTGGTTTATCTGTTACCTTACCATGGAGCTGGATTTTTCCTTTTTTTATCTGCTACATTTTTGTTTCAAATAGTGACAAAAGTTAATCTAGACAGGACATCCAACAGTATGAAATGGGCTTTAGCAAACTAAAAGATAGCTTGTTAGTTGTTTAAATATTGCAAAGCCATAATTGTACCATATCTGACATCTTATTGGGCTCAGTTATCCACTACTGAACTGATTTTACATAAATATTTTTTCATGTGTAGAATCCAGATGAAATGCCAGGTCGCGGTGTGTTATGTCCAAAAAAAGGAGAGAAAGAAGAAGAAGAAGAAGCAGATGG
>NC_056743.1:1132127738-1132208447 GCF_019279795.1 Protopterus annectens
ATTTCATCTGATTCTACATACGAAAATATTTATGTAAATCAGTCACAGTGGAGAACTGAGCCCAAACAAGATGTCGATATGTGGTACAATTATACTGCAATATTTAAACAACTATCAAGCTATCTTTAGTTTACAGCTCATCATACTGTTGATCCTGTCTAGATTAACTTTTGTCACTATTTGAAACAAAAATGTAGCAGATAAAAGGAAAATCCAGTTCACAGGTAAATACTGGACAACCAATGGAAGAAGGTTTTAGTGTTCCACATTAGAATTCATACAATTGCACTACAAAGGAACAATGGAGCCAATTAGATGCTGACCAAAAAAGGATGCCATCTTTACCTAATTCTGATTCCTAAAACATTCAAATTTTATTTAATTGTAGGCTCACATGATACAGTCAGATATTTTTCTGGGATATTGGTGGCTACCGAAAAGCAGATAACTATGCAGAAATCAAAGAAGTAATGATCAGTTTGATTTAGGGAAAAGTACAGTGTACATATTCATAAATAAATGGTGCCCTCAGATTTCCTAATCTTGGAAGATATAATCATGTTGTCCTGAACAGTCTGAGGAGTGATTGACTAGTTTAAGTTGGAAAAAGCTTAGCAAGTTCTTCAATAATCCACAGCAAGTTACTTGGATAACGATACATAAACTTGTATACCAGTTCATTTACTTAATGGAGCACACTCTATGCAAACTAATAGTGATGGTTGATAGTGATTACTTGAGAATCCCAGGTGTGCTGTGTACACATTCAAAAACTTCCTTTGTAACTAACCTGCATTCAACTTGCACTTCACCTTTGTCACTATAACTTCATGTGTCCCGTGTCGTCTCCCATGTATCTTTCAGTGTGTACTTAACTACGTAGTTTTTGTAGGGGGTACTTGTACATAGCCACAACCTTAGGGGAATAAAATACTGCCTTACCCTCTTGTGGAAATATTTTTTTTGTCTCTTTTTCTTTTTCAGTACATGTATTACTTAGTAATTAGAAGATCAATACTCTACATTGATAGAAAAAAGTAATTCTGGACAGAGTTTAAGTGCATACCTTTACTCTTCATATTTCCAGAGACAAGATTAACTTTGAAACAATGGAAGAAGCAGGGTATTTTGCTATTTTTTCAAAAGTACGCCCTCACTAACAGCCAATTATTGATACAGTAGAGAAGCTTATAAAGGCATTATTTTAAAGATAATGATATTTTTGAAACAATGCATTAATCTAGAAGAACACTTTAGATACAGCAAGTATCATTCTGTTAAGTGAAGGAACCTCTCCTTACATTCAAAGCAGTAACACATAAAGCTGCATTAGACACAAAAATGCACCTAGCACTTCATCACATTAGCTTCTTCTCCTTTTTAAAGCCCTTAGAAATGAAGACACATTCAGCTTTTCTCTAGTGAAACCATTAGAGTGTGCGAAGAGGAGCAGTTAGCTTTAGGAATATATTCTCAGCTGCTTTTTAAAAATAAGTTTAAAGGCACAAAATCATTTTTGTTTTGATACAAAAAATTGTTGACATACATCCTTATGTTTTTTTTTCTAAGAAAACAAAATGTTTATTCAAAGCCTTTTCTGAAAGATACTTTTAAAAACAGTTTCTGAATTTGGAAGCCATAGTGGACACAGCAGTATTTATGGAATTAATATTAATACTAATATGTTGAGAGGAGGCATGTACATCAGTTTGGGTTCCAGTTGTAATTATGCTGGATTGGCATTTGTAGATAGTTGTGAATCAAGCTCTGTAATTGATAACCCATTAAGTCAACAGGTTTGCAACAAATGATAATGATTATCACCTATGTAAAAGAAAATCCGGGTTAACAGGTTCCGTTACGACTGACGGCAATTATTACACACTCAACCCATCGGCAGGATTCACGAAGCCTGGTGCAAGAGTTATGTCTTACACGAGGCGAGTTATTCAGACGCCAGCATGCTGGCATATTCATGAGGGCATGCTGACTCACACTCAAGGCTAACACGGTCTGCAAGAAAGTGAAGTGGTTCGCAGGGTTTAGTCTCCAACCTAGACACGCCTCAAAGAGGAACAGTCCAAAGTACCCCCATAGAGTCCGCGAAGTCAACAAACACAACACAACATGCCCCACAGACTATAAATAAATGTAAAACATGTTATATTTTTTTGTGTTTTAGTGACGTTGTCTGCACTGTTTCGCTGCTTACGCGCTCACATAGTCATTAGTTAGCAGTCAGGAAAAGACAAGATCCAAATATACAAAATAACCACAATAGCAGCAGAGAGACGCTATTGAAGAGGAGGCAGCTGTGGTTCGAGCCCCCCACGAAGACTAATTTTTTATTTCTCGAAAGTGAAATAAGCACGAACACCTTGACATATATGTATACATATATAAAATTATATTTTATGTAAAATGTAATGAAATGGGGCATGTATTTTGAAGAAAGGAGATAATAAAAAATGTCAGAAGTGCCTGTTGAGCTTCAACAAGCTGGAGACCTCGTCTGTAGGTGAGCAGTGTTTAACAGGTAAAATGAGCACCGGGTTGAGTAGTGTTGTAACATGCTGAAACTGTGTGCCCGTAGCTTAGCTGAGCGTAATATGCATGCTGATAGCCAAATGACGCAACCAGTTGTGAACTCATTTGCACGGAGCTGGCGACCGCCAACAAGTGCAGATAACCAGTGGCAACGTTGAGCAAGTTGTATCAAACTGCCTTTACACAGACATACCCTAGCGGGATGCAGTCATAACAAAAAGTAATGGCTAGGCTCGAACTCAGGATACCATGCACCAGTCAAAGTATCGAACCACTAAGCCATGACAGTTGCTCATAGAATGCAGTATTAGTATATATAGGAATGAATGGAAGAAGCATGACAAACAGGTTTAGAAGCTGATACTAAAATGGCCAATCAGACAAGGAAAACGCATATAAGCCCTATAGGTGGGAAATGCTGCATAACCGATTAAAATCGATCAGTCAGGATGGCAGGTGGTGAGGTAGTTAGCCCGAGCACAGAGGTGAGGCTGAGAGTCTAAATATATGGTCGGCCTCCTCGCCCATGACTGCGAGGCTCAACTCATGGGTGTCCAGGTCCTGTGGGGAGTATACAAGGTTGAGGCATGGACCGTTGGCTATGATCTCACCTGGTGAACAGGTCCGCTACCATGTGGGACCTGAAGAGATGAAGCAGGACATTGAACCGCGATCCAGGAGGCCCACTACTGAGTAAGTTACATGTAATTATTTATGTAAGAAATTAACCTAGCTGATATTATGGAGATGTATTCAATATTATCATTTATATTATAGCTGCAGGTGTCCGCCCATGAACCCGGAGCCTATGCTGATGGGGGTTTGCGCCCCAGGCAGGTTAGTAATTCCCCCCTGTAACTTTTAAAAATATAAGTATGACAGCTTGAAAAAGAGTGCAGTGTAGTATTATTAAAAAAGTTCAAGTAACAGTGTAAGAGATTCTGCAGTACTTGTGATTACATAAGTGTGATGCAGCCTGTAATCCAAAAAAAAAATGAAACAAGTCTGAAATAAAGATGTTCCACCTGTAATGTAATAGACATAACCTGCAGCAGGCTGAAATTACAGCAAAAAGCTGAGTAAACACATGTGTGAAATATACCCCCAAAAATCTGAAACATGACAAAGTGAGACTGTTGGAAAGGATTGTTTGTAAAACATGTCAATAAAGCCTAGAATTAAGTACCATCCTGAATTGAAAAAAAAAACAAGTGAGAGTGTGAGAAAGAGGTATGAATCCACCAATAAAGTTGTAATAACTCCTGAATAAAGTATACTGCAGTCAGTACAGAATGAAATAAAACAGGAAAAAAGAGTGAAATTTTAAAAAAGTACTGAAGCTGGAATGTCTGTCCCAAATTTGGATATGTTGCACCTTTAATATGCAGATAGTATGGTTGTATGAAATACCAAACATCCACAGTTGTCTAGAGCCATAAAAACAAATGTAGCAGGATGTGTAGCTGAACAGAGCCAGATATGAATGTGTAGGGCAATGTATTTAATGTAAAACTTTCCCCATCACCAACATGCCTAGTTTACACATAGGAAACTGTAGTCAGACTATAGGGTGTATATATCTGCAGCTATAGAAATGTACAGCATATGTATAGGTATTTGAAGTTGTTAATGAAATATTTCTTCACCCTACCCTATAACCACAAATAATCCATTCCACATGAAATGGGTATGTGTTTTAAAACCCTGGACATTTGTCCTGTTGGTTCATACATATTTGCATGTACGTTGATGCATGTGCCCTGTTCAAAATCCAAACCTGATGGCCTGTTGCCATCAATCAACCCTGCATGTGTTGGATTGTGTAATGTTGTTCAAATTATGCATGTTTTTTTTTTTTTTTTGGGGGTTTTTTGGGGGGGGGTTTTTTTTTTTTGGGTTTTTTTTTTTTACTAACCCAAACTGTCATAAAAAAAGCAAAACATAGGCACAGGGAAGGCGGGTTCCAGCGGCCCACCTCTCCCACCTCAGCTGGCACACCTGGCCCCCCCGGCCCCCCCCTGTGCCCCGGGGGAAAGGGTGCAGGGGGTTTTTTCCCACCCTCTCGGGGGTGGAAGGTTTCAAATTTCACACCAAATTACAAAATGCACAGCTGTTGCTGATAAAGAAATGGGCAGCTATGGGCCTTTCCTACATCCTTCCTGCAAACCGAGCTTTTTTTCCTACTGTCCTCCCCTCTTTGTCCCCCTTTTTTCACCACTTTCCTATCCCCTTTTTCTTTTCTTTCAAAAAAATTTAAACGGGGAAAAGAGTAAGCATTTTTAAGCAGTGGGGGGTGTGGCAGTTTGTTTGAAGCTAAGGCATGGTGAGCTGAAAACCGCCCCACACAACTGCTTAAAAGTGCCTTAGTCACTCTGAATGACAAGGCCTGTAGTCTGCTCAGAAGAAAAATTCCCACTGTCAGTCCCAAACCCAGGCCCTTTGGGAAAAAGTAGTCTGCATGACTTACCACTAAGCCATGACTCATACAAGAACACTGAAAAAAATTTTCATGAAATAGTAGGAATGAATGAAAAGGGGAATATAGGAAGTCTAGTACACAAAGCATGTCATGTATATTTACTGTCAAATCTAGTGGATTTGTAAAATATTACTGTGTGAAGAGAAACACCCTGCTAGTTGGTAGCTAGTAGGTAAAATGTCAAAACCCTTGCAAGCCACACATAGGGCAGGATAAACACTGCCATATTTAATAGTTAAGAGAGACATAAACTGTGACTGAGTTACAGGGATGTCCCAAAAAAAAATTTAACTGTGCCCACTGACTCCTGTGAAATGTACAACAGTAGGCAGAAAGGTGTTACAACACATGAAAAACTATGAATTCTGAAAGTATGCACCACCACCCCACAAATGGTGTAGTAATACATATGCTCAAAATAACCCAAGTCACAACTGCAGAATATCAAAAAATGTCATGGGTGTATCCCACTGTACCATTCCATGAGGCTGATAAAAGATGCACCTGAGAGTTTTGAGGCCTGCTCAGCAACATAATACCCTTTTAAGTGTAAAGGGCCCCACACCATGGCCAGACCACACTGCATGCAGTACCCCCCAACAAAAAACAAAAATTGCTCCAAACAGATATAGCAAGCATTACAAGTGTGAATGTAAATGGAAAATAGGAAAGCCATAGCAACACATTACAGTAAAGACACCTAGCAGGCAAAAAGGGTGAATGTAAAGGGCAAATATTGAAGCCATAGCAAAAAATTGCAAGAGCCACTGCTATATACCAGTTACACCAAAAGTAAAAACAACACACCCATATAACAGTTTTAAAGTCTTAGGTGTCATTTTAAAACACTGAGAAAGGAAAAGGAAAGGAAATGGACAGTACAAATGCATTGCATTACAACACAGCCTGAAATATGAGAGACATCCCAAACCCTTTACACTCACAGAACAGTGTCCACAGCATACCAGCATGGCCCCCCCTGATAATCTGAAAGGGTTATGCCTAAACAAACCTTTTATAGCACTGTCCTGAAATCACAGTGAGAACTGCAATCATACACAACAGGCTGCATGAAAAGTAAATGCTGGCTAACAATTGGTGCAGGGCCATCACATGGACATGTGCAGAACCTAAAAAGCATCCTGTACTCCCAGTCCACACACAATTTTCATTGCAGAGAGGAGAGAGAGAAAAGAGAGAGAAAAAGAGAAAAAAAGAAAAAAAAGAAAAAGAAAAAAAGAAAGAGAGAATGAAAAAAAAAAATATATAACAACAAAACAAACAAGTTGTCAAACCTGACATGCAAGGCAAACTGAAGCTGGCAAAGAAGCAGCGGGTATCAGAAAAGCAAACAGCTGTAAAAACACGGGTTTGTAAAAATAAAAAAAGTCACTTGTGAACCCTCCATTGTGTTTTTGGGTCTGTATCCTTTGTATATGAAGATGTGCAGGGGCAACTGCAACTGTCACGAAGGCTGTACATACATATTATGTAAAGGGAACTATGTGCACATATCAATGTAGGTTGTAGTGCAATTACAATGTAGGTTGTACAGTAATGGATGTTCATCATTTTGTGTGTGTATATATTGTTAAAAGGTTTTTTTTATATATATATATATATATATATTTTGATATGTATATTTTTTTTATATATATTATATATATATATATATATATATATATATATATATATTATATATGTATACATAGATAGAGAAAAAACATAGACAAAATAGATAGAGAATATTTAAAACAAAATATGTAAACAACATAATATATATATAATATAAACAAAATTAAAAAACGAGACACAAAAATCTTAAAAACACCACCCCACACCCAACCTACAAAAACCCCCCCCCCAAAAATATATAATTTAAAAAAATATATTAAATAAATTTTAATTTATTATATATAATATAAAAATTAATAAATTATTAAATAAATATTAAAATTAAATAAATATATAAATAAAATATATTAAAAAAATTTTTAAAAAATTTTTTACAATTATATTTTGGAAAAAATTTTTTTTTTTTTTTTGGGTTAATTTTTTTTTAATTTTAAAAAAAACCCATAAAATTATTTAATATTTAATTTCCCTCTCTTCTCCTTGTCTTTCCTCTCTCTCTTCCCCCCTCTTTTTTTAAAAATATTTTTATATATATATATATATTATAATATATAAAAAAAAAAAAAAAAAAAAAAAATATATATATATATATATATATAATATATATAAATATATATATATATATATATATATAAAAAAATATATAAATAAATAATATATATATAATTTAAAAATTTATCCCATAAAAAGTTAAAAAGGGTTTTAAACCCCCATGACAGTTTTTGGAAACAACCCAAATGTAAAAACCCAAAACCCTTTCCAAAAACCAAAATCCCTTTAGGGGTTCCCTTTTTCGGCCCCTTTTGTCCCAACCGGCCCCCCATAAAAAAGGGGAGCACATATGGAGGTACAGGTTCCCCCACAGATAAGACACCCCTGGTAAACACAGAATTGAAGCAAGGTTTGGTAGATGTCAGACATACCCCTGCTGAATGTTATGCAGATAGGTAATATGCCATATGAGTCACCCTGTGTAACTGTTTGACAGGAGCAGGAAATCACATCACATGTGTCAAAAAGGGGGGCATAACAGTATGTGTAGGCCCAGGGCCAATATCATACTACCTACCTAAGACACAATGCACCCCCAAAAACCCATTGCAAACCAATTGTGAGGTGGAATGAGTGTGCCAGTGACGGGGTCATGTTTTTAAATGGTGTGATTGCTCACCATGACTGTCTGCCCATGATAGTGTGTCCTTGGTGTGAGGCCAGAGACAGATGTGGGGTTGGATCAAAACATACTACATTGCCAAAAGTTGTGCTGTGTTACCCTGTATGTGACTTTGTGGTGGGTTAGGGCAAGAAAGGGTATTGCATTACCAGTGAAATTTGGTTGCATGGGTTTGATAATGTTCCCCATACAGTACCTTGATAAAAACCCCCCAGTGTGAGGTTGTATTGACCTGAACCAGTGTGCTGACTGCTGGAGTATACTAGTCTTTTAGGGAAATGTGCCAGGTACTGTTGCACAGTTGACCGCTGAGCACTATCTGGTCATTTACATGTGTATCCCCAATAGACAGACAGATGCTATATGGGGTTGTTATATCACTACAGTCGGTATTATGTGTATTATTGTGCCATATTTTGCTGACAAAATTGCTGACATTTTTTTTTTCCCAGGGCTAGGGTTTCCCCAAAAACCCTACCTACCGGGATGGGGGATACACCAGAGCCCGGGGGGTTTTTTTTTACACCAGCCAAACCAGCAGGGAGGGCTGCACTGTGCAAGACCTGGTCCATCGGGGAAATGCGCCCATCCGGACAAAGAGCAGGTCGCCCACTGGTGTTTAATTAGTGCCTCAGCTGCTCAACCACAGGCAACAGCGCCACAGGGGGTGTGGGGTTAACCCCCCCCAGCAGGAACCCATGGGGTAACAGCCAAAAGGAAAATGTTGTACTGGGAAGGAATTTTTTTTTTTTTTTTGGGGGGGGGGGGGATGTGTGGGGGTGTCCTTTGGGTTTTTAGCTGTTATCATGGTAATTATTGTGCAAAGTGATATTCTCAATATCAGCAGTAGACCTGTGGAAGCCAACTGTTGTACTACTGAACTGTATCATACTCACAGTATCAATGGCACAGTTGTGCCCACTGAAAAAAATTTTCTCATTTCTGCAGGTCCCTCTGGTGTAACAGGGCAGCCTATCCATGCTGGTGAGTGTGTAAAAACAATCCCAATACTCTTGATACTAATAGTAATAATAGGCTGAAGCAGTAGTGCTATGTGTTTGATTGCAGGTGTTTTGTGTCTGTGTGTTGATATCTTTTTGAGGTGTGCATGTGTGCATGTGCATGTGTGCATGTGTGCATGGGGCATGTGCACCTGTGTGCATGGGGCCTGTGTGAAATTGTGCATGTCCCATGGGGCATGTGTGCATGGGGCATGTTTTGCATGTGTGCATGTGTGTGTTGTTTCAGTGGTGACATTGTGTACACATTGTAAACTGTGTTTCCTGTCTTACTCCCACAGGTTCTGGTGCTGCTCTGGTGTGTGCAGCAGGGAACCTGAATCAGCTGCCATGGATAGTGATAATGATGATACCTGTGTAATGGCACAGGGGGGTGTGCCAGGGTCCGTCTTGGTCAGCCAATTGACAGTAAAATGTCAACCCCATCAATGTGCGAATCATCCTGCCAATACATCCTTTGTCACCAATGTCCCTTTATGGAAGGGTACAGTGGGCATTGACCAGGGTAATTTGGGACCCCATTAAAAACCTGGCCCGGGCCCGCATGGTCCACACAGGCAGATGGGGGGGTTTGGGGAGCATCCCTGGGATATTACTGCCCCCCCGAGGCCCCCGCTTTTTGGGGTTTTCACACAGAGATAACGGTCCCGCTTTGGGGGTAACCCGGGACAGCCCAAAAAATATGCTTTTTGGGGCTGTCCTAATTTTAAACCCCCAGGAGACCCAAAACTTTGGGGACATTAAAAACTGTTCCAACCAAAAGTCCCTGAGCCCGGGCCCCCGGGGGTTTGGTTAGGTACCTGGGGTCCAAACAAAACCCCGCCAGGGGAGTGCGATGGCCAGGGAAGTGTCCGAGCCCCCCGGGTGGGGGTGTGGGTGTCCCCAAACCCCCGGAATGGCAGGGCCTGGGGGTAACGGGTGCTCCCTACCAACCCCCTGCTTTGTAAACCCAGGGTAATTTTCCCTAACTTGCCCCTACCCCGGCCCAAACAGTGATTGGGTTTTACCTGGCAGGTCAGGTCCTGTGGCTGTCCACCCCTGAATCCCCGGGGGGAACTGGTGCAGGAAAAAAAAGGTTTAAAATGGGCTATGCAAAAACACATGATAAATTATTTTCTGTTTTCCCTACCAGGAAAGGTGTGCCCCAAAGGGCCTCCCGTTTTGGTAGGGCCAATTGAAAAAGTACGCAAAACCCCAATCATTTTGTGCCCCAAAGTCACCGGGGGGCCAATTTTCATCCTTTTTGTAAACCCCAAAATGCTGAAAGGGTTCATTTTGGGGGGCCGGGGAATACCCCTTTAAAATTTTGGTTTTGGGGCCAAACCGGGGCCGGGGGGGGGGGAGGAGCCGGGGCTTAACCCAAAGGCCAGCCGCCAAAATTTCCCACCCCCGGGGGGCCCAACCCAAAAATTGGGTCGGGGATAAACCCCCCGGGAGCCCCGGCCGGGACAGTCCCAACGGGGATTTTCCCAAAAACCCCCGGGCCCGTGAAGTACCCGTGGGGTTAAGGTTTAACCCCCCAAGGGGGGTGTAGGCCGGGACAGGACGTAACCGGCGTCTGGGCTGCCACAAACACCTGAAGGGCAGATGGGTGGCGGGGCATCAAAACCACGCTTTCCGGGGCACGCTTTAAAAAAACTTCCCCCTACCCCAAAACTTTGGGTTGGGACAGGGCCCAGCCCCAACCCCGTTTTTCTGTGCCACCCCGCAATCTGCTGGGGGGAACGGGCAGGGCATGCACATGCTCGGAAGTAAAAACTGTTGTAAACAACTGTTGATACATTTTTAACCCAGCTGCCTTAGAAACGATTTTGTCTTTGATTGGACACCCGTTTTCCAAGTTTGTTGCCCCTTTTTGCATACGGTTGGGCTGTCAACAAAAGGGCCCACCCATAGGTGACGGGGATAAAAAATGAAATTGATACCTAGGACTGAAACCAATTGCTCCCCCCTTGGGGAAAAAATACTGTAGTTAAAAACCGGGTTAAAGATCCAAGACACCTGCATAAAGGTCCACCTCCCATCTACACCAAAAAAAATTAACGGGGGGGCTATACAGTCAAATATGTGGTGGGGACAGGTGCAACATTACAAGTGGAATTGGACCAGTGCTGTTATTAAATTTTATTTTTCATTGGGAATTGGGGTTTCACCTTTTTTTACATTAGGTAAGGGTCTGACACTTGTGGGGGTGAGGGGGCCCCGCCCCCCTTGGAACGGGAAGATGTGCTCAATTTGACTTTTAACGGGAAGTTGCCCTTGTTTGTTTGCATAGATGTAGGTGTGACTGTGCTTTTTTACATTTTTGTTTTTACCCTGAAACACACCACCTGAAATGCAGAACGGGCCCTTTTGGGGCCCCAGGAATCTTATTGTTAGTACTGGTCCAGCCATTGCAAACTACTGTTTGCCTGGGTAATTTGCCTGTAACAATTGTATATTATGGCATTTGAAAAACATTTATTATCCGTAAAAAATCGAACCCCAACCCTACCTCCCTTGATTTTGCCCCCTTTTGTTTTTTTTGGGGATTACTATTTGGAGTTAAAAGGTTTGTCAATTTTTCCCCCGGCCGGGGTGTTGTGGTAGGGGAAATGTTGCTGTATTCCGAAACCCTTCCCCCCCCATAAATTAAAAACCTTGGGATAAACCCACATCCCAAACTGGGGCAAATCCTTCCCAGTACGGGTCCTGTGGGGTGGGAACACATGAATACTACCGCTCCATGAACCAAAAACCCAAAACACAAAAACAACGGGAACATTTTTACTCAAATACACCTGCCGGGCCAGCCCGAAAAAAGTTCCAAACAGAGCATGTGAAAACCTACTCCGCCGTGTGAACGTAACCCCCCATGGGCAAAAACCGGGAATAGGCCCCACTCTCCTTTCCCCCTACCCAACAAGGAGAAGGACAATGCCTTGGGGCACTTACCAAACCCATAACCGTCAGGTATCCAAGGTTTACAATAACTCACTTTGCCTGCCATGGAATCCGGGCTACCCCCGGACTCTGATGGGGAATGGGGGTTTCCTGAGCAGGGACACTGGAGCCCCGACCTTAGAGACCCCCCTCCCAAAAGCTCCACAAATGTAGACGGGATACAACAAAAGGGCTTTTTTTGGTACTTAAAAGGGGGACCAAGCCTTCACGGGGTTACAGAGAAAGCCACTGCTTTCGGGGCACTTGATTCACCCATCCGATAGGCGGTGTCAAATATTTTTTTTTATGCAAGGTAAATTACTGCCACCTCCGGATACAGGGGGAACAATAGGCTCTCCCCACAGTGTAAACCAAAATGATGCACTAAATTTCCAGATGGGCACAATTTTGTGCAGAAAAATTTACAAGGTGGTCCCCCCCCCAAGCCAGGTAAACCTATCCCATGTTTGCACCCCAAAACATGGAACGGGGGGAACCAAAAGGCACCAAGTTAAACACCTATTTTTGGGGGAAAACCAAAACCAAGCCTTCCAGTAACAACAGGGGTTAGACCCTTGGGTTATGCCTCAACCCACCTAACCCAAAAACCCATTTGGCCTTCCTAAAACATGGGAAAGCTTCCCCAAACAATTTTGGGTGGACCCCAAAAAAGGGTTACTTTATGTAAAACCCTACAAAAACCAAAAAAGAATTCAGGAACAACGACCCCCCCCCCAAAAGGGTGAAAACAGGGCCACCTTTTCACAACAGTGGTAATGCTCCAGCCAATTGACCCCACTTAATACCCAAACAACTCCCTGAACACTAAATGAGCCCCTGCAAAACCCCAAATAAAAATTTGCTAACAAATTATGTATTACTGGGGCAGGCTTCGAAGGGCTATTAATCCAATTGTTTTGGGACACTACACAGGTGAAAATTACTGTTAATCAATGTTTGGGAACAAACCCCAACAATGGACAAACTGTGTGACAAAACAACTTTTTTGTAATCAAACCCCTCCAACTTTTTATAATTGTAACAAGACACTTTTTGCAACTGGGAATTTTTCGTACTTATAGGGTCACATCATCAGTGTTTAAAGGGGAATATACATGTTGTTTGACACCAAAAGGGACACTTTACAAAACAACCCTTTGGGGAAAAATTTTAAAGGGGTATGCACAGGGGGGACTATTAAAAAGGGGAAATTTCTCTTCCCAATAGTTGCAAAATAGCAGGGTTTTCAGTTGGGTTTTTTCCAAAAGGGTTTACACAAATCATTTTAAACAGTGTAAAAGGGGGGTTGAGTTCCAAAGGGGGCATTTCTCCAAAAATGCACATCACAGTGTTTGACAGTGGAAAGAATTTTTTGTTTAAACCAAAAGGTTTCTCTTACACATAGAATTGCACACGTACTAGCCAGTGTGTTGTACTAGTTGCCAAAAGGGACATTTCTCTTACACATAGAATTGCACACACCCTATAGGGTGCTGACATCATCAGTGTTTAGACAGTGGAATATGCAGCATGTGGTGTGTTGTACTAGTTGCCAAAAGGGACATTTCTCTTACACATAGAATTGCACACACATGCAGCATGTGGTGTGTTGTACTAGTTGCCAAAAAGGACATTTCTCTTACACATAGAAATGCACACACCCTATAGGGTGCTGACATCATCAGTGTTTAGACAGTGAAATATGCAGCATGTGGTGTGTTGTACTAGTTGCCAAAAGGGGCATTTCTCTTACACATAGAATTGCACACACCCTATAGGGTGCTGACATCATCAGTGTTTAGACAGTGGAATATGCAGCATGTGGTGTGTTGTACTAGTTGCCAAAAGGGACATTTCTCTTACACATAGAATTGCACACACATGCAGCATGTGGTGTGTTGTACTAGTTGCCAAAAGGGACATTTCTCTTACACATAGAATTGCACACGCACTACTGTTTAGACAGTGGAATATGCAGCATGTGGTGTGTTGTACTAGTTGCCAAAAGGGACATTTCTCTTACACATAGAATTGCAAACACCCTATAGGGTGCTGACATCATCAGTGTTTAGACAGTGGAATATGCAGCATGTGGTGTGTTGTACTAGTTGCCAAAAGGGACATTTCTCTTACACATAGAATTGCACACACCCTATAGGGTGCTGACATCATCAGTGTTTAGACAGTGGAATATGCAGCATGTGGTGTGTTGTACTAGTTGCCAAAAGGGATATTTCTCTTACACATAGAATTGCACACACCCTACTCCCCCCCCCCCCACATTCACACATACACTGAGCATTTGCAGGATTCAAACCCCTACCTAACTATGTTATGACACTTGTGTGAGATGCAGTAGCTGAGCATGCTATTCAAATTACTGGGTATCATTTGTGCTCCTGACATATGTATAGTCTGCTGGCATCATTATTTATGAAGAGGTATGTACATCTGTTACTATCCATCAGTAAGGGGGAGAGCATATACATGCATTAACTTAGCAGAGGCACAGTGGCCTACTGTACTGCGGAGGCAGATGCCAAATACACTGTGGATAGCCTTCTGTATTTCCTAGGGACAACAGTCTAGTATTGAACTCTACGACCATATGTTTACCTGTCAGATGCAAGTATCTGTTGCTCATAAACTGTTTGTAGGTCTTTACTGCCATAGCTTTCCCTATCTCTATGAACAACTTGTGTACTGTGGCAGATGTTTGCATATGAGTGGGATCCACTACTTTACTTATGTCTCTGTTGTAATTTCACTGTGTGCACTGGGCAGACTTCTGTATTGTGGGAGGTTCCTCTAGTAACACATACAAATGCCAGATATGTGTGTGTGCAGCTGCTGAACTGTGACATGGCCTAAGTGTGTGAGCATGCCCAGTTCACAGTTTATATGGCTTCTTGACTGACACGTCTCATTTATCTAAGTGTGCGAGCATGCCCAGTGTGAACTTTCCATATGTTGAAATCTGTGGTCCACCACATTTGTGTTTGTGTGTGGACTTCATCTATATTTCACATGTACAATTGAGTGTTGGACATCAGGTTGTGTTCTTACTGCCCAACTGCTTTGTGTCTGAACCTAACAGGCATTATGCTGTCCCTGCAGGGTTGCCATGGGATAGTTTGCATACAGTTGTCAACATCCTTTCATACTGACCAAACAGTGTATTGTCGTATAGTGTACTGGTTCAGTACTTTCACTGTGGTAGACAGTATCATCGGTTTCAGTCCTATCACTGCTTGTAATATTTATAGTGAGCACACCAGGCTGGTTGAGGGCCAGTTGCGCATATATGACCTTGTTGCTTTTTGTTCAGATATGGACAACATAGAACAAGATTGTCCGACATTGTTAATGCATTCCACAACTTGTGTGGACAGTGACAAACAATGGCCATGTGCCCTAGGCCATTTGTAATGCTAGTCAGAGAGTGTTTGTCCTTCAACACACATATTTACTGGTGTTTGCCATGACATATTTCAAGGTTAGTGTGCTGTGCCTCTGTCTACCCGTGACATACAGGTGATATCCAGGGTACCCCTACCATCTCCCATCCAGTCATCATGATTCCTCTGGATGACAGTCAATGAGGGACTCCCTGGATAACCTGTACTGGGAGTTTAGTCATGAGTGGAGTGAGCTTCTGGGTTATGGACCAATCGGTACAGCATGTCTTGTTTATGTCTGTGCTGGGGCTCAGGCCTGTCATGTGCATAGGTCACCAGCATTCAGATTTTACATGGTGCCAAATGTCCATTGATTCCAGCTTGGTCATGGCTTTATACATCAGGCACAGATCACCTCTAGCCAGGCGGTATGGCACTGTGTGGAGCTGCAGTTTGTTTAATCAGGCAACACATGGCATCTGTTACAGCTTTGAGATCCTCCTGGTGGGGTATTTGTGGGTCTTTCCAGTTGATGCAGGTGTCTGCTAAGGTACATCCCACAAGGGCCATTGTACACAATTGTGAGGCTGCTGATGGATGACTGGAGAGGCACAATGACCTACCCTGACCTAGCTGTGCTTACCTTCATGATTAAGTGGGTATATGGTATGTTTCTGTAACCACTACAGACACATGGTTGTCACATGCAGGATATCTATCACCTTGTGTCCCCAGGTCTCTTATTGCTCCTGATGTACTTAATGGGTTAACACCTATGTGGTAATTTGTGGCCACATACTGTGTTTCCTCAGGGGATGACTATACACTATTCTGTATTTTGCTTGTTGTCATGGCTGTGGCACCACTAGTCTGTTTCTATGTGTGCCTTTTGTAGGATGCTTGTGTCAGCTGGAGGGTCCGATATGGTGGGCAGTTTGTAGTCATCTGCGAACCTGTTTAGAGACAGTCCTTCCATGTTGGCCTGTACCTATGTGATATATACCATACAAGAGAGGTTCCAGGACCGTGCCTTGTGGGATGCCAGTTGTACCTGGTTTGTAGTCTGACATGGTTGCAGCATTTCTGACCAGGTCAGTTCTGTCCTTGAGCTGGTTTGCAACCCATCTACTTGGATAGGGGTTTATAGTTAGGCTGGTGAGCTTATCTGTATTGAACAACTGGGGTATTGTATGGAAGGGTTCAGCAAGGTCCAGATAGGTTGTGTGAACCCAAGGCCCCTGATCAATGGTCTTGGTGCATGTTTCACATGAGTCAGACATGTTTAAGGGGCAGGATCTGCCCTATGAAAGCCACACTGGGTAGGGTCCAATGTCTGTAGGTACCCAATCTCGTTATTCCTGGGGTCCATGATCATCCTCTCCATTACTTTGCCTACCAAGATTGTCAGGGTTGAGGGGTGATAGTTTGCAGTATCCATTCAGGCACCCCCTTTGTGGTGTGGGACCACTGTTGCTGTACACTGCTCTTTGGGTACATATCCTGTGGTAAGACTGAGAGTGAGCAGTAGTGCTATTTGGTGTTCCATTCTTCTTACAGTTCTTGTTGGACACAACCCAGGACACCATCTGGTACCACTGATGCTGTGTGGTTTGCTTTGTAGATGCTGGCTGTTACCTCAGCATCTGCAATGTCAGGGGGCCAGCACTCTGCTGGGATAGCTATTTGGCAGTTTGGTGCTGGTGGAGAGTTTGCAAAGAATCTGTTAGGTTGGATGTTGGCAATGTGTGTGGGTTTGGTGTATTGTTTGTGATATTTGAGTACTGCAGAGCATATTTGTGGATTATCACCATGGTTCCTACCATCAGTTAGGACAGCTGTGTGATTATCCTTTGTGTCCTGCACAATTTGTATCGTCATAGGTTCATAGGTTCATACTAGGCTATCTGCCCTGGCCATGTTTGAGCCTAGACAGACTGTGTGTGACTTTCGACACCCCTTGGAATGTGCATATTATGCCCATATAGGGTTTACTTTACTAGATGTGACACAGAGATGTCCCCCAGTGTACACCTACTATCTCCCATGCACTTGACTGGATTTCTCTTGTTGAGTATGAGTGTGGAGCTCAGCCTATCATGGACTGGGATTCTGTTCCAGAGTGTAAGTAGCCTCTGGGTTATGAATCTGTCCCTACAACACATCCTCTTTATCTATGTGTGGAGGTTCAGATATCTCACTGTGGTGTCTCTGCTGGATTTGGAGTTTCTGCAGTGGAGCATGTCCATTCATTCTGGATTGGACATGGCCTTGTACATCAGGCATACATAGGTTCATAGGTTCATACTAGGCTATCTGTCCTAGGGCATTTATAAGCCTAGCCAGAGTTGTGTGGCTTTCACCACCCCTTAGGTTGAAGAATACTATACCCATTAGTTTGCCGTGCCTCTGTCCAGCAGTGATACAGAGATGATCCCCGGGGTAAACCTACGATCTCCCATCCACTGGTCAAGATTCTTCTTGAACAGAGCCAGCGAGGTGCTCTGTCACACATGGACCGGGATTCTGTTCCACAGCATAGGGAGTCTCTGGGTGATGAATCTGTCCCTCCAGCACGTCCTATTTATATCCGTGTTGAGGTTTAAGTCTCTTGCTCTTGTGGCTCTGGTGGATTTGGATTTTTTGAAGTGGAGCATGTCCATTAATTCCGGGTTGGACATGGCCTTGTATGTTAGGCACAGGTCACCTCTGAGCAGACGGTATGCGACTGAATAGAGCTGGAGTTTCTTCAGTCGGGCAGCATATGGCATATTTTTGAGCCCCTTTATCCTTTTGGTGAGGAACTTTTGGGGTCTTTCCAACTGCTGCAGGTGTCGGGTAAGATACATTCCGAATGGGGCATTGTACTCAATCATTGGTCTGATAAGTGAAGAGTACAGGGGAACAATGACCTCCCTTGATCTGGATGTGAATCCCTTCATAATCAGGTGGGCAATGTAGAAGGTCCTCCTAACCACTTTGGCAATGTGAGTGTCAAAAGAAAGGTTACTGTCAACTTGGGTCCCCAGGTCCCTGATAACCTCTTCTGTGCTTAATGGATTGCCACCTATGTGGTAACTTGGGGTTACCTTGTTTTTACCAAAGGGCATGACTATACATTTTTGGCGTTTAGCTTAAGGCCATGGCTCTGGCACCAGTTATTCGTTTCTATGAGACCTCTCTGAAGGATATCTGTGTCTGATGGATTTTCAACTATGGCACCCAGTTTGCAGTCATCTGCAAACTTTGTCAGCCACAATCCTCCTATGTTTGCCTGCACTTCTGAAAAGTAGATGTCGAACAAGAGGGGGCCCAGGACTGAGCCCTGTGGGACACTGCTTGTGACCGGCTTGGAGTCTGACATGGCACCAGCAACTCTAACCCTGTGGGTTCTGTCCTTGAGCCAGTTTGCAACCCATCTTGTGACATATGGGTTTACATTTAAGCTGGTGAGCTTTTCTATGATACCCGAGTGGGGTATTGTGTAAAGCTTTGCAAGGTCAAGGTAGGCTGTGTGAACTGCCTTACCCTCATCAATGGCCTTGGTGACTGTTTCAAAAAGTCGACCAAGTTCAAGAGGCATGATCTGCCCTTGACAAAGCCAATTGGGTAGGATCCAATGTCTGTAGGTCCCCTATGTCTTTATTTATGAGTTCCATTATGATCCTCTCCATAGCTTTGCAGACCAGGCTTGTTAAGCTTATGGGGTAATTACCAGGGTCCGTAGAAGCACCGCCTTTGTGGAGTGGGACCACAGTTGCCGTATGCCACTCTTTGGGTGTATCCTGTGGTAAGGCTAAGATTAAACAGCAGCCTTATGTGTGGGTTTAGTTCCTCATTGAGTTAGGTGTAGCACACAGCCGGGGACACCATCCGTCCCATTGATGCTGTGTTTTTAGCTTTAGAGAGCAACTCTCACCTGGGCATTTGAGATGATTGGGAGGCTACACTCTGCTGGGATAGATATTTCTCCTTTTGGGGAGGGAGGGGAGAAATTTTCACTGAACCTGTCTGCCAGTATGTTTGCAATGTCTGTGGGTTCAGTGATTTTTGTATCATTTTGGACTAATTCTGAGCATATCTGGGAGTTTCCACCCAGATTTCTAACATAGCTAAAGAAGGCCTTATGATTGTCTTTTGAGTCCTTGGCGATTTTTCTCTCAAAGTTGGCCTTGGATGATTTTATGAGTGATCGTATTGATCAGAGATGTCTTCCCTTTTAGGGATTTTGCTCTATCTTGTAATAGCTTTCTCCTCTTGTTGTAAAGTTTGTTTATGGCTGGGGTCCACCAGATCAGGTGCTTGCCTTTGTTGGAAAGGGTCTTGATTTTATTTGGGATTGCTTGATCCATGCAATCCTGGAGGTGCTCGTAGAAAGCATTTGTAAGGGATTCAGCAGCGTGGGTTGTGGTTTCCAATGGCTCAGGGGCCTTGAAGGACACCACACCAGTCTTAAGAAGTGTGAAGTTGGCTTTTGAGAAGTTCTTCACTGTGGTCTTTTTTGTTGGGGTGGGGGCGGATGTGGATCTCCAGTGAGATTAGTTTATGGTCTGATCTCACCAATGAGGGATATACTTCCGGTGTGGAGCATTTTGTCCCCATGTTTGTGATGATCAGGTCTAGTATATTTTCACCTCTTGTGGGAATGGTGGCAAGTTGTTCCATAGCATTTGAGTTTATGAACTCCAGGAACCTTTGGGCTAGGGTATTGGGGCTTGAGTAATGTTCCCAGTCTATGTTTGGGTAGTTGAAGTCACCCAATATGATGGTGTTTGGAGAGACATTTATACTCTCCAGTGTCTTCAGGAAGGCTGTGTGGGGTTCCTGAGTTTGAGAGGGTGGCTTGTAACATGCTACAAACTGTAGAGCAGTTTTGCCTATGGTTAATTGCACCTGAATAGTCTCTGATGCTTCGTGAGTTGCCACCAGCCTGGAGGTGTGGGTATCCTTGATGAATATGGATACACCCCCTCCTTTTGTGGTACGGTCCGGGTTTTGAGGCTGGAACGCATGATATCAGGTAAAACCTGACAGTGCCGGGGTGCTCTCAGGAGCCTTGAACCAGGTTTCAGTCACAGCACAGACATCGATGTTCTCCATACTGAGGAGGGCTTGAGGCGTGCATCTTGAGATTTAGACTTCTGGCATTGAGCAGCATTACCCTTAGTTTTTTTCCATTATTGTTTTCTAGGGCGGTGGGTTTAGAATTTGAGCCTTGTCTAAAAAAGGCACTATGGGGGTGGCAAGAGCCTTTTCCAATATCCGGAAACCCAGGGGTGACAGGTGCAAGCTGTCCCTTGCGAAGCAGCGTGGCTTGTCAAGCATGGCATTCCAGGCAGACAGACATTGGATCCCCTTAGAATGACACCAGAAATTAAGCCAATTATTAAAACTGATCATTTTGTCTCTGTATTGTGGCATCATTCTTGGTGAAGGTAGGATACTGCTCAGGGTCAGGGTCATACCAGCCTGGGCTACATAATATGTCTCTTTTCATGTAGTCCAGGGAGGTACGTCTCAGGTCATTCACACCGGCATCGACAATGACTGAGTCATACTTGTACTTGCTGTGAAGTGACCTGAGTGCTTGTGTTATGTGGCGGATTCTAGCGCCCGACAGGCAGCTTACTGTGACCCTCTCCTTGTTCAGTCTGGTGAGTGGGACGTCAGTGTGTCTGACTATGGAATCACCTATGACAAGTGTGTCTGGCATTGTGTTTGGCCTTAAGGGCTGTGACTGATTTGCACACTGACTTTGTGATCTATGTGTTGCTTGTGTTATGTCATGAGGTGGCAGTTGTTTGGGTGTCTGCTTTGGAGGCCTCTGCTGTTTTGGTAGATTTTTGATCAGTGCCTCCGAGTATGTCTTTGTGTGTTTATGTGTTTGATTTGTAGTTGTGATAGTTCTATGTGAGACTGGGTTTATGGTGTGTGTGGTTACCTTCTCTTCCTGTCTGGTTTTGCCAGTCCTGAGTTGAGAGAGCTCAGCCTCCAGTTTGGCTATATAGTTGCATCTCTCGCATGTATTTGTGTTTTGTGGGAGGAGGAGAGGGTTGTCTGTGTACAAGAGGCAATTGTAACATTGCCTCAATATTCCCAGATTCACCAGCTGAGCAGGAGAGGACGCTAGCAACTGACCCTTTGACATGCTAGAAGAAATGAAAAAGTTTTCTGTGTAACTGAGTCAGAAAGGACCTATAGGGAAGTGGGTACTCAAGGGGGTTTTAAGCTAGTGAAGTACTTTGTAGTGCTTTACCTGACTAAAAAATGCTTTAGGAACAAGTGCTGAGCTTTACAGATAGAGAATAGACTGTTTAGATTACAAGTAGAGCAGTTCTAAGGGTAAAAATGAAGAGCAGACTTTACGGAGCCAGAAATAGTTTAACCTTGTTTAACTGGCGCTGCCCGATGGTGCTCTAGTGGCAACTCCGCGCTAAATGCAGAAAAGGCAATAAGTCAGTAGTACAGGCTAGCACACTTTAGTGGGCAGCCAAACAATTAAATTAAACAGCATACAAACACTTTTCGACTTGAATTAGACTAATTTCGACTAAAATGTACTTTTAAGTGCAGATAATAAAAAATGCAGTAAATAACTATGAAAACAGTTAAAGCTTGCTCTAGGTAAGCAGTAGAAGGTAAAACAAATATAAAAACAGCAGGATACTTAATCAGGAAAGCAGTCGCTTTTTTTCAGTTCTCTGTAGCCAGGAAGACTCAACAGGACCACGTGGAGCTGTGTCTGAGCAATATGGCTTCAAAAAATGCCAGAGGCAGATTTTAACCAGGGAACTTCAAAAGAGCTAGAAATGGTCCAAATGACCAATTACTACAGCTTCTTGTGCTGAGGTCACTTCCCTCAAGGACAGGTAGGCTATTCAAGGCTCCCCACTCCCACTGGTGAGCTAAGAAACTTCCTTCTATCCAAGTAAGGCAATGGACAACACAGGAACTACAACACAGCCCAGGATACAGCAAGGACTGTAAACTGGTCTAACTAGCCTCTGACTGGGCAGTATGCATGTGAATTGGGCTGTGGTTTCTTCAGGCAGGCAGCAGATGACAAATGTTTGGACCCTTTATCCTCTTGGTGAGGTACATTTGGGGTCTTTCTAACTGCTGCAGGTGTCAGGTAAGGTACGTCCAAAATGGGGCATTGTTCTCAAGTATGGGCCTGATAAGAGAAGAGTATGGGGGCACAGTGACCTCTCTTGATCTACATGTGCATCCTTTCATGTTAAGGTGGGCAATATAGCAGGTCTTCCTGGCCACCTTGGCAATGTGAGTGTCACATGACAGGTTACTGTCCACTTGTGCCCCTAGGTCCCTGATTACTTCTTCCGTACATAATGGATTATTACCTATGTCATACTTTGTGTGTGCCTTGTTTGGTATTTGGTGAGACATTCATACTCTGCAGTGTCTTCAGGAAGACTGGCTGGGGTTCCTGGATTTGCGAGGATGGTCTGTAGCAGGCTGCAAACTGGGATGCAGTTTGAGCCACTGTTACTTGCCCGTGGATAGTCCATGCTGCTTCTTGCTGTGGTACCAACCTGGGGGTGTGGTTATCCTTGACAATTATTGATAGCCACACTCCTATTGTAGTTTGTTCCATGTTTTGGGGCTGTAAAGCATGGTATAAGGCATAACCTGGTAGTATTAGGGTGCTCTTCTGAGCCTTGACACAGGTTTCTGTTACAGAACAGATATTACCATTCTCCATGCTGAGGTGGGTTTGGTCTGCATGCATCTTGCAGTTTAGACTTCTGGCAATGGGTAGCATTATGTCCAGGTTGTTATCCCTTGTGCTATCTATGGTTGTGGGTTTGTGTTTCCAGTCTTACATATTCAAGGCACAGTGGGGGTGACAACAGCCTTTGCCAGTATCCACACAGCCAGGTGTGCTGGGTGTGTGCCATCCCTAGCAGGTGGAGCATCATGTCTTGCTCGGCATGTCATCCCAGGCTGTCAGCCATTTGTTCCCCTTTGACTAACAGCAATACTTCAGCCAATTATTGTACTTGATCTTGTTGTCTTCATAGTGTGGCATCATGCTTGGTGAGGGTGAGATGTTAGGCAGGGTCATCATGTTTGCATATACTAGATGGTGTTACATTGCTTAACACATGACAATCATGCCTCAGGTGGTGCTGCAGGGCTGCCTACGTTGGATGCACATACTACACTCCCTCTACATGTTTGAAAGCAGGTTGTGTCATATTAGGCGTCCCTTTTACTATATCAGTGAGTCAGCGAGGGATTTCATTCCCAGGGTTCCTACTGAGCCAGTGTATGTGCTATGCATTGCCTTTTTGCCAAGGCCAGGGCATACTGGGCATGCCTCCTTCTACCTACTGGAGCAGGCTCAGGTTGTTCCTCCTCCGAGTCATGCTCTGCCTGTGATGGCCTTGGCAGTGGTGGGGGGCTGTTTGTCCCAGCCCTATGCTGGTCCTGCTGCAGCTGTTTTCACAGTATCATATTATGTAGCATAGCACATACCATGACAATTTGGGTACTTGTAGTTGGTGAGTACTGCAAGGCTCCACCAGATGTGTCCAGGCACCGGAACCGTGACTTGAGCAGCCCAAACACATGCTTTATTACATTCCGTGTTTGTGCATGTGCCTCATTATGGCATTCTTGTTCAGGTGTGTGTGAGTTTCTGATGGGTGTCATCAGCCACGGCTCCAGTGCATATCCAGCATCCCTCACTAAGTGTCCATGTGGGATGTCCCCATTGGCAAATGTCTGGTACAGCTGCGTCAGATGCCAGATATGGGAATCGTGGTAACTTCCAGGGCAGCCAGCACACACATTCGTTACTATGCCCTGGGCATCACACATGACCTGGCAGTTGATGGAGGGGAAGCCCTTGCGGTTAATGTAGGCCCTACCTCGCTCACCAGCTGGTGCCTTGATGCGTATATGCTTGCAGTCTATTGCACCCACTACCTCAGGGTATTCTGCTATTTGCTGGAAGAGTCGCATATTGCTGGCCAATGCCTCATGGGAATTGGGGAAATATACATGATCTCCGACATGTTGCCGACATGGCATCCAGGAACTGTTGCAGTACCCTGGATGCTGATGCCTGTGAGATCCCCATCATATCACCATTTGGTCTCTGGAAGGTACCTGTTGATAGTATTCTTAGGCCAACACATACCTTGGTTTCCACTGGGATGGGTTCCCCTCTGTTGGTTCTGTGTGTGAGGCATGGCCTGCACAGCTCAACAATTTGCTGCAGGAGGTCTCTGTCCGCTCTATAGCACTCCACTATCTCCAGCTCATGTAACCCCTGGTAGGTGACCCTGGGCCTGTACACTCTTCTCTGTCTCCTCACTGTGGGTTGTCTGGCAGCATTTGCATTGTCACCACCCTCAGCAAGTCTCCTATGTCTTCTTATAACAGCTATGGCAGCCCCTAGCATGTTTGGTCTGAGTGCAGCTTTTTCAGTTTTCACTTCTAATAGCTTACTCCTGTCTTGCAGTGTCTCTTGAGAGAAACATACTGCAATGCTGTTTGCAGTGTTTTAAGTGCTGGACTGGGCTAGTATTCTGCCTATGTAATTTCCTGCTTCTAATTGTTTTCACATGCTAGCTCTACCAGTATTCCCTGCTAACTTCCAACTATTTCTTCTGCTTCCTTTTTCCTCTCTGTTTCCTCAGGGGGGAGCAGCACGCATACCAGCAAAAACACGCTCACAGTGGCTACCACACATGCACACATGCTTACACGGACCAGAATCTGCTTAATCAGGTTAAAACACGCGCACACCAGCACAAACAGGTTTACAGATCTTTAAACAGGCACCTGCATGCTTACTCTGCCTTACACGTGCGCACTCTGTCTTACTTGCGCCTCCCAGCGCACACACGCGCGCATGCACGCACAGCAAGAAACTTTGGTGTTAGCCACAGTGTACACCTTCCATTTCTTGACTTTCCCATGCTTATCTGTTGACACTCCTCTTTCTATGCTGTATGACTGACATCTTTCACATACCTCTTTGCTCCAATGAGCTTGATTTCTTTCTAACATTCCCCCCTGTGATGTCACCTATCTCCTACTCTGTTACTCCCCCTTATCTAACTCTTACACTACACGGAATGTGCTCATTTGCTATGTGACAGTGAGATTCACTATCCTACCACTCATTTACATAGGATTGCCTACTAATGCTTAGTTACGTGTCTTACACTCAGCTTCCCCCCTTAGCAACCACTAAACGGTGGCCATGTTACTTTCAGTCTGCTAGTCCCTGCATTGTAAATCCATGCATTGCATAAAACCCACATTTGTGGGTTTAAAACCTTTATTTTTATGTTTTATATAGCGCAGCCCGTTTGCGCGGGGCTGTGCTGCGTTTAAACCTCGCCGATCGCTGAAAAAAAAAAAAATTCCGTGTTTGCATCGGGTTATCATGCCAATGGCCACATATTTGGCCATTGGCATGCTGCCTGACACATATGCACACTTTATTTGAAGCTGACATGGCTCCATTGTGTTATTTGCAGAAACGTACTCAGTTGTCAACTGAGTACATTTCTGCAACTAACACGACTCTTACATGGGCTGGTTTCAGCTTTAATAATCGCTAATCTAGCCATTTGCATGCCTTTCGGCTGCAAGTGAGGTAATTAGCATATCCACGCCCTGCCCATGTAAGAGACGTTTTAGCTGGTCTCTTACACGGTATTTCGGGCTGTTCCTGGATCGCTATGGCTGCATGGAGTCTTACACGACTCTTAGACACCGTGCAAGCCATCGTGAATCCTGCCCATCATAATTAAAGCCTGAATCAAAAGTGATATAAATGCTTCTTCCCCACATATCAATGGCTGTGTATACTTAACTTCCACATTTAGAAGCTTTTATTTTAAATATTTTGTTTCTGAAAATGGTGCAGAACATTTTTTTTACACAAAACACTATCAACTCACATAAGTATCTATGCAAACACTGTTTTGTGCAAATGCTTAACTTTGCTTTACATCTTTAACAAAATGGATCATATTTTATGGCCTTCATAGCTTTTAAACTACATATGCAGAAATAAAACAGACTTATTCTTACAAACTTACTCCCCCTAAGTGTATATATATATATATATATATATATATATATATATATATAGATATAGATATAGATAGATATAGATATATATATATATATATATATATATATATATAGATATATATATATATATATATATATATATATATATATATATATATATATACATATCCATATGAGTGCTATACAAGTTATCACTGCATGCATTTTATTGTGTGGTGAAACTGCTGTGTTTTCCATCCCTGGTACAGTTTGTTGAATTATAGAACAGTCAAATTCATTATATTGGCCATTATATAATTCCAGGCTTTTTGCCCTTTTTTCAGGTTTGTGTGACTCTGGAGTTGTAGTGTGTAGGAGGCAAAGCCCCCACATATAAAGATATTTTTTGTTTTACTTTTCATAATAGAAGATAAGTACATGTTCCACTTGTTGTAGACTTCCCCACTGGTTATAGTCAAACATATAGCTATATGGCTGACCCCTTCCAATGTTGCTTTGCACTATATCCATTCCTAAGTAGACCTCTCCCCAACATAACCTATTATCCTACAGTTCAGCTTCTACTTTCCCCAAATAAACACTCACTACTTTTCATCCTAACTACATCCTCATACTCTGCTATTTCAAACACCTCTATTTTTTACATTTCAGAAGCATAGAAGACAGCAGGACAACCTAACTCTCTTCCTTCATAGAAAATACTTCTTTCCTACCTATTTTCTACCAGCTTTCAGACTCAACCACCACTAAATATCCTACAGCCTTGCAGATTATTGCTTCTTTCTTGATTCCTACTTTCCTGCTACTTATACTCAATAAAATACAGACTGATGTCTCCTCAGCTTTTCATCTATTTTTCTTCTCCTGCTGGTCCATCTGTCATCCTACCATAACTCAATAATAGCTATCAACATGTCTTCAACTCAATATGAACCACCTATCCATACTTCCTCCATAAACTCTTCACACATTGCATCAAACCTATTTAATGATACCCCTCACCTTTATACCAAATATAGACTGATGAACTCAATTTCTACTCAAATCAAAATAAAATTAAGTGGAAAAATACTTTCCAAAAACAAAAATCAATAATATCCTAATAACCTAAAGCCTCCTAGAAGAAGACATTCACCCTAATCCTGATCTCACCTGTCACTACCGACATCAAGACAATTCTGTTCCACAAACTATTGTAAGTCCACAATATTCAGCCCCCCCCCCCCCACTCCAGTACTCTAACTGTCGCTGCCAGAAATATTAGAAGCATAAGAAATAAAACTACAGAACTACATACCTGGATTACCTAAAACAGCTTGATATTCTTGCTGTAACTGAAACCTGGCTTAAACCCAGCATAAATGATTCTGAAATGTATCCCTGGCTGTAATATCATCTATAATGACCATATAAAGAGAAAAGGTGGGGACATTGCTTTAATACTTTCCAGCCACTACCATATTTCCCTCTACAAGAAACCAATTCACTTTGCCAGAGCTTCTTATTACTTTTCTGAAAATAAACAAATATAAACAAATATGTATTATGTCCTTTACAAATTTTCTGGTACACTGGATGATATACAGCACTGGATATCCAAAACAATTCTGCAAGAAAAAATACACTAGGTGATGTCAATATCAGATATTTGGACATAACCTCCAACTCCCCTACCTCCAGCATGAACTTTTACAGTTTCACACAACTAAGTAATAGTCCCACACATTGTAGCAAGACATCAAACTCCTTATTAGACTGGATTCTGTTATCAGACCCTAGTAAATTCACCACCACAGGTACAATGTCAGACTCACTTAGTGACCTAAGTGACCTAATCAAGACATCTCATGCACCTGCTTAAACAACATATATATAAACCAAAATGCAACCTGTACAAGTTTAACCCAGAAATTGACATTACTAATATATTATCTATTAACTGGAACATCTTAAATATCCTCCCATTAGATGTTGCTGTACATGAATTTAGTACAACTTTACTAAATATCCTAAATAGCCTTCTAGTTCCTAGAGGGAAGAGGCTAAAAACAAATAGTGCAATTTGGCTGTCTAAAAAAATAGAATGCTTATGCAGGATAGAGAAAAAGTGTAGAAAGAATGTCAAAAATACAAAACACCACAACATCTTGAAAACTTCAGAATGCTCCACAACTATACAAAAAAAAAACAAATAAATGAAGGAAAAAACTCTAGTATAACAAAATTCAGAATAATATTAAATACAACCATAAGAAATTTTCGTCAGCCATTAAAGAAATCTTGCATCCCACTCAACAATTCAACCTTAACCCCTCTCCCAATGGCTCACTACTTGAAACTGTAATACAATTCAACTTTTATTTTGTACATAGTATAATTTCCCTAACCAAGGATTTCACAACATCTAATCCCATCCCTGCCCAGCTGCCACATATCAGCACATCCACTTTCACACTTAAACCTGTGCCCACATCCTATATAAAACTACTCTTAAACATAAACCATGATCTACTTCAACTAATGACCTTCCAAATCAATAGCCTAAAATAACAGGCAATAGTATTGCCTATCATGTCTCAGTCCTTATAAATATAGGTCAATCCAGGAATCCTACAGTCACTCTTCCTGGAAAATTATCCCTCTACACAAAGGAGGACATTTAACCGACATTGCTAACTTTAAAACTATAGCAGTCTTATCCCCCTCTGCAAAATACTTAAAAAACATATTCAAAGACAAATGCTAAACTGTCTTCTGTGGGAAGAATTCCTGTCCCACAAATAACACTGTTTCTGTCCCTCCCATAATATTAGCACTGCACTTCTAACCATTATAGATAATGGGCAGGATTCACAAAGGCTTGCACGGAGTCTAAGAGTAGTGTAAGACTCCATGCAGCCTTCGCGATCCAGGAACAGCCCAAAGTCCGTGTAAGAGACCAGCTAAAACGTCTCTTACATGGAGTGGGCGTGGATAAGCTAATCACCTCACTTGCAGCCAAATAGCATGCAAATGAGGATGATTAGCAATCCAGGAAGCCCAAAACAGCCCGTGTAAGAGCCGTTTTAGCTGCAGAAATGTACTCAGTTGACAACTGAGTACGTTTCTGCAAAAAACACAACGGAGCCATGTCAGCTCCAAATAAAGGGTGCACATGTGTCAGGCAGCATGCCAATGGCCAAACATGTGGCCATTGGCAAGGTAACCTGATGCAAAATTAATAAAAATATAATTTTTTTTTCCGGCGATCGCCGATGTTTAAACCCGGCGCAGCCCCGCGCAAACAGGCTGCGCTGCATAATACATAAAAATGAAGGTTATAAACCCACAAATGTGGGTTTTATGCAATACATGGATATTCAATACAGGGACCAGCAGACCAAAAACAACATGGCCTCCGTGTAGTGGTTGCTAAGGGGGGAAGCTGAGTCTAAGAGATGTAACTAAGCATTAGTAGGCAATCTGATGCAAATGAGTGTTAGTATACTGAATTCCACTGTCACATAGCAAATGAGCACATTCTGAGTAATGTAAGAGTTACAGAAGGGGGAGGAACAGAGTAGGAGATAGGTGACATCACAGGGGAGAATGGCAGAAAGAAATGCAGTTCATTGGAGGTCAGAGTTACATGACAGATGTCAGACACATATCATGGAAAGAGGAGTGCTACAACATAAGCATGGGAATGTCAAGAAATGGAAGGTGTACACTGTTGCCTACACCAAAGTTTCTTGCTGGGCGTGCATGCGCGCCAAGAAGCGCGAGTAAGACAATGTGCGTGCGTGTAAGCCACTGTGAGCATGTTTCTGCTGGTATACACGCTGCTCCACCCTGAGGAAACAGAAAGTTAAAAGGAAGCAACAGAATTAGTAGGAAGCTACCAGGGAATACTGCTGGAGCTAGCAGGTGAAAACAATTAGAAGCGGGCAATTACACAGGCAGAATAGTAGCTCAACCCAACACTTAAAAATCTGCAAACAGCAGTACAAGATGTTTCTCTCAAGAGACACTGCAAGACAGGAGTAAGCTATTAAAAGTGAAAACTGAAAAAGCTGAACTCAGAGCAGAAATGTTAGGGGCTGCCATAGCTGTCATAATGAGACATAGGCGACTTGCTGAGGGTGGTGACAATGCAGATGGTGCCAGACAACCCACAGTGAGGAGACGGAGAAGAGTGTACAGGCCCAGGGTCACCTACCACGGGTTACATGAGCTGGAGATAGTAGAGCGCTATAGAGTGGACAGAGACCTCCTGCAGCAAATAGTGGAGCTGTGCAGGCCACACCTCACACACAGAATCAACAGAGGGGAACCCATCCCAGTGGAAACCAAGGTATGTGTTGGCCTAAGAATACTAGCAACAGGTACCTTCCAGAGACCAACCGGTGATATGATGGGGATATCACAGGCATCAGCCTCCAGGGTACTGCACCAGTTCCTGGATGCCATGTCAGCACATGTCGGTGATTATGTATATTTCCCCAATGCCCGTGAGGTATTGGCCAGCAATATGCGTCTCTTTCAGCAAATAGCGGAATACCCTGAGGTAGTGGGTGCAATAGACTGCACGCACATACGCATCAAAGCACCAGCCGGTGAGCAGGATAGGGCAAACATTAACCGCAAGGGCTTCCCCTCCATCAACTGCCAGGTCATGTGTGATGCCCAGGGCATAATAATGAATGTGTGTGCTGGCTGCCCTGGGAGTTACCACGATTCCCACATCTGGCATTTGACGCAGCTGTACCAGACATTTGCCAATGGGGACATCCCACACGGACACCTAGTTGGGTTTGCAGGTTATGCACTGGAGCCGTGGCTGATGACACCCATCAGAAATGCACACACACCTGAACAGGAACGCCATAATGAGGCACACGCACAAACACGTAATGTAATAGAGCATGTGTTTGGGCTGTCAAGTCATGGTTCCGGTGTCTGGACACATCTGGTGGAGCCTTGCAGTACACACCAACTACATGTACCCAAATTGTCATGGTATGTGCTATGCTACATAATATGATCTTGTGAAAACAGCTGCAGCAGGACCAGCATAGGGCTGGGCCAAACAGCCCCCCACCATAGCCAAGGCCATCACAGGCAGAGCGTGACTCAGAGGAGGAACAACCTGAGCCTGCCCCAGTAGGCAGAAGGAGGTGTGCCCAGTATGTCCTGGCCTTGGCAAAGAGGCAACGCATAGCACATACACTGGCTCAGTAGGAACCCTTGGAATGATACCCCCTCTGACTCACTGAAATAATAACATGGATGTCTAAAATGACATGACCTGCTCACAAACATGTACAGGGAAGTGTAATATGCGCATCCGACAGAGGCAGCCCTGCAGCACCACCTGAGGCATGAATGCCATGTGTTAAGTAATGTAACACCATGTACTATATGCACACCTGAGGACCCTGACTAACATCCTACCCTCACCAAGCATCATGCCACAATATGACAATGAGATGATCAAGTGCAATAATTGACTGAAGTATCGCAGTTAGTCAAAGGGGATCCAATGTGTGCCAGCCTGGGATGACATGCTGAGCATGACATGATGTTCCACCTGCTAGGACTGGCGTGCACCTATCAGTGGAGGCTGTATGGATACTGGCAAAGGCTGTTGTTACCCACAGCGTGCCCTGAATAGGTAAGGCTCAAAACACAAACCTACCTCCATAGGTATCAGAAGGGATAAGAATAAGTTAAGGGATAAGTCGAAACAGCAAGATGCATGCAGTCTAAACTCACCCAGTATGGAGAATGTTGATATCTGTGCTGTAACAGAAAACTGGGTCAAGGCTCACAACAGCACCCTAACACTACCAGCTTACACCTCATACTGTGCTGTACAGCCTCAAAACATGGAACAAGCTACAAAAGGAGGGTGACTAGCAAAAATTGTCAAGGATAACCACACCCCCATGTTGGTACCACAACAAGAAGCAGCATGGACTAGCCATGGTCAAGTAACAGTGGCTAAAACTGCCCCCCAGTTTATAGCCTGCTACAGACTACTGTCCCAACACCAGGAACTGCACCTGGCATATGCTGGAATACATGAATATATCAAGTCCTCCAAACCACATTATATTGGGTGACTGAAAATACCCAGACATAGACTGGGAGCATTATACTAGCTCCAACACTGTAGGACAAAGTTCATAGAATCCATAAACCAAAATGCCCAGGAACAATGTACCACTCCCACAAGAGGGGTAAGCATACTGGATGTGATAATCAGCAACATGGGTACTGGATGGCAAGACGAGAAGTGTATTGCTCACTGGTAAAACCAGACCATAGAGTAATCACACTGGATATACAAATCCTGACCACAGTCCCTGGCCAGAAAACCACAGTGGAAAACATGTGTAAAGCAATATTTGCACACCTCCAAACTGATGTGGAATCCATTAAAGGTCCTGTGCAGGTGCAAAATATGGGCCACACCTCAGAACCTGTAATATAGCCATTCCATGAACACTGCTAGGAATGCTTGGATTATGCAATCCTAAACTAAAACAAGACACAATGCCATACACGCAGGCATCTGGCATGGTGGACACCAGCCATAACCAAACCATGCAAGAGAATGAGGAAGCTACTACATGATAGAGCAAACATAAACAATGAAGTAACCACTGATCAGTAGTATGGCAATAAAATAAGCCTAGCACTTGTTCTCAATACTTCTCTACTAAGTAAGCACTCTCGTACTAAGTAAAGCACTACATCTACTTACCACCCCTGTGAATATCCACTTCCCTTAAAGTTATACCACTCCCTTATACTGTTCTAGCATGTCAAGTGGTAGATTACTGGTGTCATCTCCAGTTCAGCTGGTGAATCTGGGTATCTTGAGACAATGCTACAATTGACTCATGTACACAGACAACCCTCTCCTCCTCCCAACAAACACAAATACATGTGAGAGATGCAACTATATAGCCAAACTGGAGGCTGAACTCTCTCAACTCAGGGCTGGCATGACCAGACAGGAGGAGATGGAAACCACACACACAACAATCCCAGTCCCACATAGACCTACCACAACTGTAAACCAAACACATAAAAACACAAAGACATACTCGGAGGCTCTAATAAAAAACTTACCAAAACAACAGAGGCTACCAAAGCAGACATCCAAAAATCCACCACCTCAAAACAAAATACATGCAACACATACTTCAATAAATCAGTGTGTCGACCAATCGCAGCCCTTAAGGCCAAACACCTTGCCTGATACACTAGTAATAGGTGACTCCATAGTCAGACACACTGATGTCCCACTGACCAGGCTGAACAAGGAGAAGGTGACTGTGAGCTGTCTATCAGGAGCTAAGATCCGCCACATAACACACGCACTCAGGTCACTCCAAAGCAAGTACAAATATGACTCCGTCATTGTCCATGCTGGTGTGAATGACCTGAGACGCACTCGCTGGACTACATGAAAGAGACATAGAGGAGCTCTCCGATTATGTAGCCCAGGCTGGTATGACCCTGACCCTGAGCAGCATCTTGCCCTCACCAACAATGATACCACAATACAAAGACAAGATGATCAGCTTTAACAATTGGCTCAAGTACTGGTGTCATTCTAAGGGGATCCAATGTCTGTCTGCCTGGGATGATATGTTGGACAAGCCACGCTGCTTCGCAAGGGATGGCTTACACCTGTCACCACTGGGCTTCTGGATATTGGCTAAGGCTCTTGCCACCCCATAGTGCCTTTTTAGGCAAGGCTCAAAAGACAAACCCATCTCCTTAGAAAACAAAAATGGAAAAAAACTAAGGGTAATGCTGCTCAACGCCAGAAGTCTAAATCTCAAGATGCAGGCACTTGATGCACTCCTCAGCATGGAGAACATCGACGTCTGTGCAGTAACTGAAACCTGGTTCAAGGCTCCTGAGAGCACCCCAGCACTACCAGGCTATACCTCGTATCATGCTTTTTGGCCCCCAAACCCGGGCTGAACCACAAAGGGAGGGGGAGTGTCCATATTCATAAAGGACACCCACACCTCCAGGTTAGTAGCAAC
Organism: Protopterus annectens; assembly: GCF_019279795.1. Classification (NCBI taxonomy): domain Eukaryota; kingdom Metazoa; phylum Chordata; order Ceratodontiformes; family Protopteridae; genus Protopterus; species Protopterus annectens. Next base: position 1,132,162,037 of record NC_056743.1, read on the forward strand.
ACATGAAGCATCAGAGACCATACAGGTGCAACTAACCATAGGCAAAACTGCTATACAACTGGTGGCATGTTACAGACCACCCTCTCAATCTCAAGAACCCCACTCAGCCTTCCATTAGACATTGGAGGATATGAATGTATCACAAAATACCATCATACTGGGAGACTTCAACTACCCAAACATAGATTGGGTACATTATTCTAGCCCTAATACCCTAGCCCAAAGGTTCCTGGAATTCATAAATTCAAATGTACTGGAACAACTAGTCACCTCTCCCACTACGGGAGATAATATACTAGACCTGATCATCACAAACATGGGGACAAAATGCTCCACACCGGAAGTATACCCCTCACTAGTGAGATCTGACCACAAACTAATCACCCTGGATATACATATCCCACCTCCACCCCCAGCACAAAAGACCACAGTGAAAAACTTCTCAAAAGCAGACTTCACTCTTCTCAAGACTGAGATGGTATCCTTTAAGCCCACTGTGCCAGTGGATACCACATCCCACAATGCCGAATCCTTCACTAATGCTTTCTATGGACATCTCCAAGAATGCATGGATCATGCAATCCCAAACAAATCCAAGTCCCTCTCCACCAAATGTAAGCATCCTGTCTGGTGGACCTCAGCCATAAACAAATTGTATAACAAAAGAAGGAAGCTACTGCACGTCAGAGCGAAATCCCATGAAGGGAAGACATCTCTGATCAACATTAGCAGAAAAATACGTTCTCTCATAAAAACATCCAAGGCAAACTTTGAGAGAAAAATCGCTAAGGACACTAAAGATAACCACAAAGCCTTCTTCAGCTATGTTAGAAACCTGGGCGGAAACCCTCAGATATGCTCAGAGTTGGTTCACAACAACAAAAAATACACTGAACCCACAGATATTGCTAACATTCTGGCTGACAGGTTCAGTGCAAATTTCTCCCCTCCTTCACCCACAAAAGAAGAAATACTTATCCCAGCGTAATGTAATCTCCCTGTCATCTCAGATGTCCAAGTGAGAACCGCCCTAAACAAAGCAAAAAACACAGCATCAATGGGTCCTGATGGTATCCCGGGGTGCGTGTTACGTGAACTCCAACAGGAGCTAAACCCACACATAAAAATGCTATTTAACCTTAGCCTTACTTCGGGATATGTACCTGAACACTGGCGTACAGCAACAGTGGTCCCACTCCACAAGGGGGGTGCCTCTACAGACCCTGGAAACTACTACCCCATAAGCTTAACTAGCCTGGTCTGCAAAGCTATGGAAAGAATCATTATGGAACTCATAGACAGCATTAGGGGACCTACAGACACTTGACCCCACCCAGTTCGGCTTTGTAAAGGGCAGATCCTGCCTTTTAAACCTGGTTGACTTTTTCGAAACAGTCACTAGAGCCATTGATGAGGGCAAAGCAGTCCATACAGCATACCTGGACTTGGCTAAGGCCTTCGACACAATACCCCACTCAGGCATCATAGATAAGCTAAACAGCTTAAAAGTAAACCCTTATGTCACTAGATGGGTTGCAAACTGGCTAAAGGACAGAACCCATAAAGTTAAAATCGCTGGAGCAATGTCAGACTCAAAGCCAGTCACAAGTGGTGTCCCACAGGGATCTGTCCTGGGACCCCTCTTGTTCGGCATTTATTTCTCAGATGTTAAAGCAAACATGGGAGGGCTGTGGCTGACAAAGTTTGCAGATGACTGCAAACTAGGCGCCATAGTCGATACACCAGCAGACACACACAACCTACAAAAAGGCCTCACTGAAACGGACAACTGGTGCCGTAGTCACGGCCTTAAACTAAATGCCAAAAAATGTATAGTCATCCCTTTTGGAAAAAACAAAGTACCCACAAATTATCACATAGACAGCAACCCACTGAGTATGGAAAAAGTAATCAGAGACCTAAGGACCCAAGTAGACAGCGACCTCTCATTTGACACCCACATTGCCAAAGTGGTTAGAAAAACATTCTGCCTTGCACACCTCATCATGAAGGGATTCACATCCAGATCCAAGGATGTCATTGTATCCCTTTATTCCTCCCTCATCAGACCCATGATTGAGTACAATGCCCCATTTGGTATGTACCTCACCCGGCATTTGCAACAGCTGGAGAGACCACAAAAGTACCTCACCAAAAGGATCAAGGGTCTCCAACATATGTCTTATTCTGCCAGACTAAAGAAACTTCAGCTCTATTCAGTAGCATACCGCCTGCTCAGAGGTGATCTCTGCCTGCCGTACAAGGCCATGTCCAATCAGGATCTGATGGACATGCTCCACCTCAAAAAATCCAAATCCATCAGGACCACGAGAGCTAAAGACATAAACCTTGGCACAAGTATGAATAGGACATGCTGGAGGGATAGATTCATAACCCAGAGGCTTCCCATGCTTTGGAACAAGATCCCAGTTCATATTAGGCAGAGTCCCTCACTGACTCTCTTCAAGAGAAATCTTGATGAGTGGATGGGAGATCGTAAGTTTATCCTAGGGGTCACATCTGTGTCACTAAGGTGACCTTCATTGTGTCAATTACTAGACAGAGGCACAGTATTCTAGATTTATTCTGTACATTTTTGTACCATTTCATGGTGTGGCAAAAGCCACATCACTATGGCTAGGCTTACAAATGCCCCAGGGCAGATAGCCTAGTACTATTCTATGAAACTATGAAACTATGAAATATGTCCACACATACAATCCACTAAGGCCAGCCACAAGTTGAATCTGTGAATCTTGAGGCAATGTTACACCTGCCGCAAGTACACAGACAACCCCCAACTCCCCCTAAGAAATACAAATATATGTGAGAGATGCAACCATCTATCCAAACTGGAGGCTGAGCTCCCTCAACTCAGTACTCCCAAAACTAGTCAGGAGGGGAAGGTAACCACACACACCACAAACACAGTCCCACATAGACCCATCACAACTGCAAACCAAAGACATAAACACAGAAAATCATTCCCGGCGGCACAACTTCCAAACACAGCACATCAACAGAGGCCTCTAAAGCAGACACCCATTCAAACAACTTCCAAACATAGCACATGCAACACATAGTACACAAAGCTGGTGTGCCAAACAGTCACAGGCCAGAAGGAGAAACAACATGCCTGATACAGTTGTAATAGGTGACTCCATAGCAAGACACACTGCTGTCCCGCACACCAGACTGAACAAGGGAAAGGGTACAGTAAGCTGCCTTTAGGCTGCCACAATACCCACATAACACAAGTATGCAGGTCACCCCAAAGCAAGTAGAAATATGATGCAGTCATAGTCCATGCTGGTGTGAATGACCTGAGATGTACCTCCCTAGACTACATGAAAAGAGACATAGATGAGCTCTCTGATTATGTAGTCCAGGCCGGTATGACACTCACCATTTGCAGCATCCTACCCTTACCAAGAATGATGCCACAGTACAAACATGGAATGATCAGTTACAGCAAGTGGCACACTTACTGGTGTCATTCCAAGGGGATCCAATGTCTGTCTGCTTGGGATGTCATGCTTGACAAGCCACGCAGCTGTTCCTGGGATGGCTTGCACCTGTTAACCCTGAGCGTCTGGATACTGGATAAGGCTTTTGCCACCTCCATAGAGCCTTTCGTAGGCAAGGCTGAAAAGACTAACCCACCACCCTAGAAAACATAAATGGAAAGAAACATAAGGGTAATGCTGACCAATGCCAGATGTGTAAACCCCAATATGCATGCTCCCGAGGCCATCCCCAGTATGGAGAACATCGATGTCTGTGCAGTGACAGAAACCTGCTGCAAGCCTCCTGACAGCACACCAGCACTACCAGGTTATACCACATATCATGTGTCATGGCCCCAAAACCTGGAACAAAACATAAAAGGAGGGTGAGTATCCATATTCAGCACAGAAACCCATATGTCCAGGTAATTGACAATGCACAAGGCATTGGAGTCCACCCATGTGCAACTAACTGTAGACAAGACTGCTGTACAGTCTGTAGCATGCTACAGACCACACTCTCACACACAGGAACCCCACTCAGCCATCCTGAAGACACTGGACAGTATGAATGTCCCACCAAATACCAAACAAGGTACCACAAATTACCACATAGGTGGTAAACCATTATGTATGGAAGGAGTAATCAGGGACCTAGGGACACAAGTGGACAGTAACCTGTTATGTGACACTCACATTGCCAATGTGGCTAGGAAGACTGTTTACATTGGACACCGTATCATGAAAGGATTCACATCTACATCAACAGAGATCATTGTGCCCCTATACTGTTCTCTTATCACCCATAATCTAGTACAATGCCTCATATGGGATGTACCTTACCTGACACCTGCAGCAGTTAGAAAGACCTCAAAGGTACCTCACCAAGAGGATAAAGGGTCTCAAATATATGTCATATGCTGCCTGGCTGTAGACACCCCAGCTGAATGCAGTCACATACTGCCTACACAGAGGCATTGCATGCCTGTTGTACAAGGCCATGCCCAACACAGGAGTAATGGACATGCTCCACCCCAGAAAACTCAAAGCCGTCGGAGCTGTGAGAGTGAGAGATGTCAACCTCAACAAATAATGAAATAGGATGTGCTGGAGGGACAGATACATAATCCAGAGGCCCCCCACACCCTGGACCAGAATCCCACTCCATGTTAGGCAGAACCCCTCACTGACACTCTTCAACAGGAATCTTGCCAAGTGGATGGATGATCGTAGAGTTACACTGGGGGTTTTCACTGTGTCATGTCCAGACAGAGGCACAGCAAAGCAAATCATAAATGGCCATAATATTCACATAGCAAGGGGTGGCAAAAGCCACACACACTCTGGCTAGGCTAACAAATGCCCTAGGGTGGATAGCCTAGTATGAACCTATGAACCTATGAAGATACAAATTGTACAGGACACTAAGGATAATCCCAAGGCTTTCACAACTGATGGTAGGAACCATGTTGGAAATTCACAGATATGCTCTGAATCACACAAATATCACAAACAACATACCAAACACACACACATATTGCCAACATACATCCTGACAGGTGCAGTGCAAACCCCCCCACCACAGAATGCAAAATATCTATCCCAGCAGACTGCTGGCCCCCTGACATTGCAGATGCTGAGATAACAGCCAGCATCTACAAAGCAAAACACACAGCAGCAATGGTATGAGATGGTGTCCTGGGCTGAGTCCAACATGGACTCCAAGACGAATGGAATGCCAAATCACACTACTGCTCAATGTCAGCCTTACCACAGGATATGTATCCAAAGAGCAGTGTACAACAACAGTGGTCCTTCTCAACAAAGGTGTTGCCTGAATGGATACTGAACACTACCACCCCAGAATCCTGAGAAGCTCGGTCTGCACAGCTATGGAAAGGATCAGCATGTACCGCAGACATAAAGATATTGGGGACCTACTGACATCGGACCCTACCCAGTATGGCTTTCTTAAGTGCAGATCCTGCCCCTAAACATGTTTGACTCAATTGAAACAGTCATTAAGGTCATTGATGAGGGCAATGTGGTCCACACAGCGTAGCTGGACCTGGCAAAGGCTTCTGTACAATACCCTACGTGTTCATTATAGATATGCTCACCAGCTTAAATATAAACCCTTATGTCAGTAGAGGGGTTGCAAACCAGACCAAGGACAGAACAGACATGGTCAGACATGCTGCAGCCATGTCAGACTACAAACCAGATATAACTGGCATCCCACAAGGCTTGGTCCTGGGATCTCCCTCGTCTGGTATATATGTCCCATAGGTACAGGCCAACATGGAAGGACTGTGTCTGAACATGTTTGCAGAGGACCACAAACTGCTCACCATATAAGATCCACCAGCTGACACAAGCATCCCACAAAATGGCCACATAGAAACAGACAACTGGTGCCATAGCCATGTCAGCAAGCTAATTGCAGAAAAGTGTATAGTCAACCCCCGTGGATATACAGTAAGTGCCCACCAATTACCACATAGGTGTTAACCCATTACGTACTTAACATGTAATGAGAGACCTGGGGACACAAGGTGATAGATATCCTGCATTGGACAAACATGTGCTGTAGTGTTTACAGAAACATACCATATACCCACCTAATCATGAAGGTTGTCAGATCTAGGTAAGGGGAGATCATTGTGGCTCTGCAGTCATCCTTCATCAGCGTTACAATTGACTACAATAGCCCCTGTGGGATGTACCTCAGCAGACACCTCCATCAACCGTAAAGTCCCCAACAGTACGTCACCAGGAGTATCAAAGAGCTTGCACAGATGCCATGTGTTGCCTGATTAAACAAACTGCAGCTACACACACTGCCATACTGCCCACCCAGAGGCAAGCTGTGCCTGATGTATAAAGCCATGTCCAAGCTGGTATCAATAAACATGCTGCACCTTGTACAATCTGAATGGCAGTGAGTTATGCACATGAGAGACCTGAACCCCAGCACTGACTTACATAGGACAAGCTGCACTGCATGATCCATAACACAGAAGCCACCCCCACCCATGAGTAAACTCCCAGTACAGGCTACCCATAGAGTCACTTATCGATTCTCCTCAAGAGGAATCTTGATGAGTGGATGGGAGATGGTAGCTTTATCCTGGGTATCACTGTCATGTCACAGGTAGACAGAGGCACAGTATACTAACCATGACATATGTCATGGCAAACTCCACTTACAATGTGTGCCGAAGGACAAACACACTCTCCGACTAGCATTAGAAATGGCCTAGGGCACATCGCTAGTGTTTGCAAATGTACACCTATGTTGTGGAATACACTACCAATGTTGGACAAGCCTGGTTTAAGTAGTTCATATCTGAACATAATGCAACATGGTCAGATGTGCACAACTGGCCCCTAACCAGGCTGTTGTGCTCACCATGGAAATGTAAAGCAGTGATAGGACTAAAGCCCAGGATACTGTCCACCACAGTCAAAGTACTGAACCAGTACACTATACAGTACTACAGTGTTAGGTCAGTGTGAAAGGATGTTGACAACTGTATGCAAAGTATCCCATGCAAACCCTGCAGGCACAGTATAATCCTGTTGTGTTCACACACAAAGCAGTTGTACAGTAACTACACAACATGACACACAACACACAACCATAAACAGGAGATATTTGTTGAAGTTCACACTCATCCACAAATGTGGTGGGCTGCAGAGTTCAACATATGGAATGCTCACACTGGGCATGCTCACACACTTTGATAAATGAGACATATGTCAGACAACATGCCATGGGAAGGCTGAACTGGGCATGCTCACACACTTAGGCCAAATCTCAGTTTAGCAGTTGGCCACACATATCTGGTATTTTTACGTGTTATTCCAGGAACCAACCACATTACAGCAATCTGCCCAGTGCATACAGTTAAATGACTACAGAGACATACGTGATATAGTGGATCCCTCCCATATGCAAACATCTTCCACAGATACACAAGTTGTTCAAACAAACAGGGAATGCTATGGCAATAAAGATGTGCAAACAGTCTATCAGCAACAAATAATGTGCATTTGACAACTAAACATATGGGTGTAGAGGTCAACACTAGGCTGTTTGCCCTAGGGAATGACAGCTTAGCCAGAGTGTGCTTGGCGTCTGCCTCCCCACAGGATGCACATTCCCCTTTCTAAACACTGATGATGTCAGCACCCTATAAGTACAGCAAGAGAAGGGAAACTGCCCAGTAATGCGAATAGCGCACTCTGCTAATGCGTCTGTCTTGAGTGTCATAACATAGTTAGGTAGGGGTTTGAATCCTGCAAATGGCAAGTGTGTGTGTTTGTTAGTGTGTGTACAATTGTGTGTGAGGAAAATGTCCCTTTTGGCAACTAGGACAACAGACTACAGGATGCACATTCCCCTTTCTAAACACTGATGATGTCAGCACAGCAAGAGAAGGGACACCTCCCAGTAATGCGAATAGCGCGCTACGCTAATGCGTCCGTCTCGAGTGTCATAACATAGCTACGTGGGGTTTGAATCCTGCAAATAGCAAATGTGTGTGTTTGGCTGAGGGGTTATTGTGTGTGAGAGAAATGTCTCTTTTGGCAACTAGGAGAACAGACTACAGGATGCACATTCCCCTTTTTAAACACTGATGATGTCAGCACCCTATAAGTACAGCAGGAGAAGAAGAACCTCCCAGTAATGCAAATAGCGTGCTCTGCTAATGTGTCTGTCTTGAGTGTCATAACATAGTTAGGTAGGGGTTTGAATCCTGCAAATGGCAAGTGTGTGTGTTTGGCTGAGGGGGGTTAGTGTGTGTGAGAGAAATGTCCCTTTTGGCAACTAGGAGAACAGACTACAGGATGCACATTCCCCTTTCTAAACACTGATGATGCCAGCACCCTACAAGTACAGCAGGAGAAGGTATGTGGCATGGACAATGACTGAGTCATATGTGTCCATGCCTCTGACTGACCTGTATGCTTGTGTTATGTGGTGGACCATAGTGCCCCACAGTCATATCACTGTGACCTTCACCTTGTCCAGCCTGGTGAGCGTGACCATACTGTACCGGACAATAAATGTAGCTAACACAACTGTGGCAGGTGTGTTGTCTAGCCGTACAGGCTGTGACTGGCACACAGGATTTGTGTGCTATGTGTTATGTGTGATGTGTTCAGGCATTACGTATGCCTGTGTGCCAGCTGCAGAGGTGTGTGCCACTCAGGCAGGATGCTATTCTAAGACTCCACGAATGGCCCAGTGTGTTCACGTGCTTGTATTGCTGTCAGTGTAGGTCTACATCAGACTGGTATTGTAGTCACTGTAGTATTGCATGCCACCTGACAGGTTATGCCAGTACTGGGTTCAGAGTGCTTAGTCCCCAGTTTGGCTATGTGGTTCCATCTCATACATGTGTTGTATGTCCATGTGTAGGGGAGAGGGTTGACTGTGTACATGTGACAGCTGTGACATTGCCACATGACCCACATATTCCACAACTGTAGCATAGAGGTGACTGACAACTGACCTTTGAACATGCTACCATAGTATTGTGATTGTCATGGTGATTAACAGCACATAGGGCCAATGGGGAACAAGGTACATAGGTTCATAGCATCATACTAGACAATCTGCCCTAGGGCATTTAAGAACCTAGCCAGAATGTGTTTGGCTGTCGCCATCCATTGTAAATATATCTTGCCATGCCCTTTTCCAAGGTTAGTATACTGTGCCTCTGTCTAACAGTGACACAGAAATGATACTCGGGGTAAACCTACAATGTCCCATCCACTCATCAAGATTCCTCTTGAAGAGAGTCAATGAGGGACTCTGCCTAACCTGGACTGGGATTTTATTCCAGAGTGAAGTGAGCTTCTGGGTTATGAATCTGTCCCTCCAGCATGTCCTATTTATTTCAGTGCTGAGGCTCAGGTCTCTCAAGTGTGTAACCCAATGGGATTTGGATATTCTCAGGTGCAGCATGCCCATTAATTCCGGATTCGACATGGTGTTATACATTAGGCACAGATCGCCTCTGAACAGGCGGTATGCCACTGAGTAGAGTTGGGGTTTATTTAACCGGTCAGCATATGGCATCTGTTTGAGCCCTTTGATCCTCTCTGTGAGGTACTTGTGGGGTCTTTCCAGTTGCTGCAGGTGTCTGGTAAGGTACATCCTGACAGGGGGATTGTACTCAATTATGGGCCTGATGGGGGATGAGTAAAGAGGCACGATGTCCTCCCCTGATGTAGATGTCAATCCCTTCATGATGGGGTGGGCTATATACAATGTCTTTCTAACCACTTTGGCCATGTGGTTGTCAGATGAGAGATTGCTATCAACTTGGGTCCCCAGGTCCCTAATTACTTCTTCTGTACGTAATGGAGTACCACCTATGTGGTACTTTGTGGGCATTTTATTTTTGCCAAAGGGGATGACTATACACACTTTTGCATTCAGCTGGAGGCCATGGCTCTGGCACAAGTTGTCTGTTTCTATGATGCCCCTTTGGAAGATGCTTGTGTTGGCTGGAGAGTTGATTATGGCGGCCAGTTTGCAGTCATCTGCATATTTGGTCAGCCACAGTCCTTCCGTGTTGGCCTGTACCTCCGATAAATATATACCAAACAAGAGAGGTCCCAGGACTGAGCCTTGTGGGACACCACTCGTAACTGGTTTGGAGTCTGGCATGGCTCCAGCAATTCTAACCATGTGGGTTCTGTCCTTGAGCCAGTGTGCAATTCATCTAGTGACATAGGGGCTTATATTTAAGCTGGTGAGCTTCTCTAGAATGCCCGAGTGGGGTATTGTTTTGAAGGCTTTTGCGAGGTCCAGGTAGGCTGTGTGAACCACCTTCCCCTCGTCAATGGCCTTGGTGACTGTTTCAAAGAAATCAACCAAGTTTGAGAGGTAGGATCTGCCCTTAACAAATCCAAACTGGGTATGAACCAGTGTCTGTAGTCCGCAATATCTATATTTATGTGGTCCATGATGATCCTTTCCATAGCTCTGAAGACCAAGCTAGTGTGGCTTATGGGGTGATAGTGTCCAGGATCCATTGAGGCACCACCTTTCTGTAGAGGGACCACTGTTGCTGTACGCCACACTTTGGACACATATCCTGTAGTAAGGCTGGGATTGAACAGTAGGTTTAAGTTTGGTAGTAGCACGTCTTGGTGGTCATGTAGGACACAGCCCGGGACACTGTCTCGTCCCATTGATGCAGTGTGTATTGCTTTGGAGAGGGCGGCTCTTACCTGAGCATCTGAGATGTCAGGGGGGCAGCACTCTTCTGGGATACATATTTTCCCTTTCAGTGTGGAGGGGGGTGAGAAGTTTGCACTGAACCTGTCAGCTAGAATGTTGGCAATGTCTGTGGGTTTGGTGTTTCTACTGACATTTTGGACTACCTCTGAGCATATCTGGGAATTACCACCCAGGTTCCTAACATAACTAAAGAAAGCCTTGTGATTATCCTTAGTGTCCTGTGCAATTTCTCTCGAAGCTGGCCTTAGACAATCTTATGAGTGCCTGTAGATATTTGCTAATACTGATCAGTGATGCCTTCCCTATTTGGGAATTTGCTGTATCATTTAGTCGCTTCCTCCTTCTATTGTGTAGTTTGTTTATGGCTGGGGTCCACCAGACAGGACGTCTGCCTTTGGAGGATTGGGTTTTGGTTTTATTCAGGATCACATGATCCATGCATTCCTGAAGGTGTCCATAGAATGCGTTTATAGAGGAATCTGCGGTCTGGTCTGTAGTTTCCACAGGCCCGGGGGCTTTAAAGTTTTCCACCTCAGTTTTGAGGAGTGTGAATTTGCTTTAGAGAAGTTGTTCACTGTGGTGTTCTGGGCAGGGGGTGGGGTCGAGATGTAAATATCCAGTGAGATTAGTTTATGGTCCAATCTTACCAGTGAGGGATAAACTTCTGGTCTGGAGCATAGAGTCCCCATGTTGGTGATGATCAGGTCCAGTATGTTTCCCTTTCTTGTGGGAGTGGTAACAAGTTGTTCCATAGCATTTGAGCTCATATATTCTAGGAATCTTTGGCCTAGGGGTGTTGGAGCTAGAGTCATGCTCCCAGTCCATGTTTGGGTAGTTGACGTCACCCAATATAATGGTGTTGGGAGAGACCTTCATATTTCCACTGTTCACAGGACAGCCAAGTGCAGTTCTTGGGTTTGGGAGGGTGGTCTGTAGCAGGCTATAACCTGGAAGGCAGTTTCACCCATTGTTAGTTGCACATGGATAGTCTCTGATGCTTGGTGCTTTGCCACCAACCTGGAGGTGTGGGTATCTTTGATGAATATCAATACTCCCCCTCCATTTGTGGTTCGTTCCAAGTTTTGGGGCTGAAAAGCATGGTATGAGGTTAAACCTGGTAGTGCTGGTGTGCTCTCAGTAGTCCTGAACCAGGCATCTGTTACTGCACAGATATTGATGTTCTCCATGCCAAGGAGAGTTTTGGGTGCATGCATCTTGAGGTTTAGACTTCTGGCATTGGGTAGCATTACTCTTAGTTTCTTATCCCTTGTGATACCTATGAAGGTGGGTTTGTCATTTGAGCCTTGCCTAACATAGGCACTATGGGGGTAGCAAGAGCCTTTGCCAATATTTGAAAGCCCAGGGGTGACAGGTGCAGGCCATCCCTAGCGAAGCAGGTGGTTCAACAGAAGATGAATATGTGAAGGTGTAGTGCCTGTGATTAGTTAGCAGTAGCATATATGACTGCTCACGTGGACACATGCCAGGTAAGTCATATGCACTGTGTCACAGGCAACGTACATGTGAACAGGACAAACAGTGACATTCTGTCAAGTGAGACATGGACATACATATAGTAAGCTATGCAGATGGCACTAGGAGTCTACAGAAGCTCTATAACTATGCATTGCAGGTGGGATCAGTATTCCAGGGTAATTGCAAGCAAACATGCAGGCAAACAAAGCTACAGTAAACAGGGCTGCATATAGTCCATTGTACAACAAACAAGCTGTACCACTTCCAGTAGGTAACACTGCAAATATGCAGGCACTATGCACATGTACATGGAAATACATGGGTCAGATGGCTAGGGTCCAGTCTCAGTGCACACAAGTGTACAGACCATGTACTGTCAGGATGTACAATAACTGGATGGAAACCCATGTGCTCATACCTGCAGTAATACACATGTCAAATAACAGACACTGAGCCTTCACTCAGTGGTTCCATACTTAGTAGGATGTATGCTACCTGGCCTGCCACCACAGTATCCCTAACATATATGGGGACTCTCCCTCCTGTGACAGTTAGTTTTGTGTGTTGGGGCTGTCTAGCATGGTATGAGATGTGAGCTTGCAGTGCTAGGGTGCTCCTGTGTGTCCTGTACCAGTCGTGTAGTACTACACACATATCAACATCCTCAAACACCCGCATTGCAGAGTCCAGTGTGGGCAACATGCCACTTGCAGTTTACATGTCCACCATTGCGTATTACTACATTCATTACCTTATCCCCTGTGCTACCTATGTATGTAGCCTTCTGTTGACATCATTACCACCAGTATGCCAACATGTGCAGATGATACACTATGGTACTTACCATGGGTGTAGACAACAGTACATGACAATCACACCCTTACTGCATCAGGCATGCTGTGATATACCCACAATTAATTCTGCACACAGTACTGTTAACAACATGATACTATTACTACACGTCTATGTGGTCACCCTGTGCATCAGCAGCATGTTAACCTGTGCCTGCACAGTTGTTACAGATTGCAGGAGGTGGCACAGTTTCATCATATGCACAGGGTGTGAACTTGGTATGCCTGAGTCAGCCACCAATACCACCGATTGACATGTATGTGTATGTGTATGTGTGTTGGTGAGGAACAGCAGTAGAAGGTGGGGCAATGTTGATGCAGTGTGTGCGTGTATGCAGTAGCCCTAGGTGTTGTCAATTCGCATGTGTGTATGGATGCACACAGTTCCACCTCATGGCTGCCATATACTGGTGTTTGTGGACAGCCACAGACTGTACCTGTCAGGTCATACAAATCAGTGTCTCTGGCCACGGACACGGTACCTGTGCCTTGCAGGGGTGCTACGGACCGTATCCAGTACCAACCCAGACTGGGTACTGTCATCAGAAGCAGGTGTTCGTTGACTGGACACTGATCCCTGTCGGGCCTGGCCAGAGCCACGTGCACGTGGTCTCCTTGGGAGGTCTGATGACAGCACAGACCCAGCATTGCTGGGGCTGCTGCTGGCACTACGGGGGTGGCCGCGGCCCTGTTGTCATCCACGACAACTGCCAGCTGCTGCTGGCATATGGCCACATCGATGCCTCAACCGTCCACCATCGCCCTGGCTCATGGACATGTAGTTGTGGAACCGGTCTAATATGTCCCCACAACGTCTGTCTATGACATCGGTGAAATCACGGATGGCAGCCACAATGTCACGCATACTGTCAGTCATGGCTGTGCGACATGCTGTCAGCTCCCTCAGACCCTGTCTGGTGTACCATTCCATACGTGATTGTGCCTGCATGACAGCCCGAAACATAGCTGAGGTTGTAAGACCTCTGTGGGCACGTCTGACATGGGCAGTACACCCACGGATGCTCCCACGAGAACCCCTGAACATCTGTCTGTGTGGTACCATCTCTGGGCCATGCCCATGGCTGCTGTGTGAGGAGGCATGTGCCACAGATACCACATTACCCTGGTCAATGCCCACTGTATGCTGTCCATCACCTAGGGACATTGATGACAAAGGGTGTATTGGCAGGATAACTGTGCGCATTGATGGGGTCGACAGATGTGTACTGTCAATCGGCTGACCAATGGCGGACCATGGCATACCTTCCTGTGCCATTACACAGATGTCATCATTATCAGTACCCATGGCACCTGATTCAGGTTCCCTGCTACATGACACCAGAGCAGCACCAGAACCTGTGGGAGGGAAACAGGAAACACAGTTTACAATGTCTACACATTACCAGTGATGCACACATGCACACATGCACACATGTGCACATGCACACATGCACAGGTGCACACATGCGCACATGCACACATGCACACATGCACAGGTGCACACATGCACACATGCGCACATGCACACATGCACAGGTGCACACATGCACACATGCACACATGCACAGGTGCACACATGCGCACATGCACATATGCACACATGCACACGTACACATGCACACAGTTTCACACAATTGTACAGTACTCAGTATGCGTGATATCAACACACAGACACAGACACACCTACATGCATACAAAGAGCACTACTAAGTGAGCCTAATATTACTATTACTATCAAGACTATTACAGGTATTGTTAATACACACTCACCAGCATGGATAGGCTGCATTGCTCTTACACCGGAGGGACCTGCAGATGTGAAAAAACTAATGTCAGTGGGCACAACTGTGCCATTGTTACTGAGTATGATACAGGTCAGTAGTACAACAGTCGCCTTTCACAGGTCAGCTGCTAATATTGAGGATATCACACTTGCACATTAAATACTATGGTGACAGCTACAAACCAAGGACACACCTCACACATGCATTAACTACCAGTATACACAACAGTCAACTATACATATGGCATATTACCTGCACATTCACTGTCTTGCTGGTGCGTGGCTCCAGCCTCCATCATAATGCATGTCTGCTGCTGTTGTTGTTGCTGGCGGACTGGAGCCACTACACTCATGAGTAGTCCCTCCAGTTTGGTGAGTGGGGGATGTGTAGCCACCCCACCACCTGTGGCGACCTGTTGCCTGTGGATATCCGACGCACGCTGATGGACATTTCTGATTAAATCACTGCAGTGATGTCGTACCTGCTCATATGTCCTATTATGCGTGCCTATGTCATTTACCCGACGGACCAGGTCTTGCCACAGTGCAGCCCTCTCCTGCTGATTCTGGCTGGTGCGGGAAAAGAGTATTGCATAATCCCGCACCAGGTTCTGGTGTATCTCCTCATCCTCAGCTGTGGAGTAAGTGGGATTCCGCGGGTGAGCCATGTACCTGAAAAAGAAAATAACCTGATATCAGCAATATATGTCAGCAGAATTTGGCACACATACTACACATGCTACTCGACTGTTATGATACAACATATCTCACATATATAGCATCTGTCTGTCTATTGGTGGATACACATGTAAATGGCCAGGTATCACTGCTCAGCCAGAAACTGTGCAACAGCACCTGGCACACTCCATATGACATACTACCAAACCCCAGCAGTCAGAACACTGATTCAGGTCAAGAGCACCTCCTCACTCTGGGGGTTTATATCTAGGTACTGTATGGCCTACATCATCAACTACTGTGAGCTGACCACACACTAATTGCCCTGGATATACATATCCCACCTCCACCACCAGCACAAACGACTATAGTGAATAACATTGCAGATGCAAACTTTACACTTTGTAACAGTGACATGGTATCCTTTCAGCCCACTGGGCCAGTGGCAGATACAACCCACAATGCTGACCCCTACACAAATGCTTTCTACAGACATCTCCGAGAATGCATGGATCATGCAATCCCATATATGACCAAGACACTCTCCACAAAGGGACAGCATCCTGTCTGGCAGACCCCAGCCATAGACAGATTGTATTACAGAAGATGGAAGCTACTGCAAGACAGAGCATAATTCCATAAAGGGAGGGCATGTCTGAGCAGCACTAGTAAGGATCTATTTTCCATCATACAAACATCCATGGGCAACTTTGAGAGGGAAATCAAGAGGGACACTACAGATAACCAGAAGGCCTTCTTCAATTATGTTAGCAACCTGGTCAGAATCCATCCTCTATGCCCATAGTTAGTACACAACAACAAATATTTCACTGACACCACAGATATTGACAACATTGTGGCAGACAGGCTCAGTGCAGGTGTCACCCCGCCCTCTCCCCCAAAATAAGACATAGTTATCCCAGCTGACTGTAACCTCCCTGTCATCACAGATGTCCAGGTGAGAGCCGCCGTCATGAAAGCAGAATACACAACATGACTGGGACCTGATGGTATCCCCAGTTGCATGCTACATAAACTCTGACAGGAGCTAAACACACATATAGAAGTGCTATGCAACACTAGCCTGACTACAGGATATGTACCTGTACACTGGCGCACAGCAGCAGTGGTTCCACTCCACGAAGGAGGCACCTCAACATACCAATACAATACAACACAATACATTACATTACAATACAATACTATACAATATGCTATTGCCCCTGGGACTACAGCAGCATACTGTTCTGCTACCCTGACCATTGTGACACATGTGGCGTGATGGTACCTGCTGCTGTCACACAGTTACACAGGGTGACTCATATGGCATATTACCTGTCTGACTAACATTCAGCAGGGGTATGTGTGACATGTACTAACACTGTGTGGTTTATTGCAGGGTATGTCTTATCTGTGGGTAGGAACTTTTACCTCCACATGTGCTCTCTATTGCAGTGGCATGGACGACACACAGCAGTCATTTAGGTTGTGGATGGTGTGAGGTGTTACTATGGTTGTTGGACAACTGTCATGGGTGTGACTTACGTATGTAAATCCGGGAGTGGTAACCTCTATGTGGGTAGTATATGTGTACTCTGTGGTGTTGTCAGCCACTGTGCATTGGTAATGTGTTTGAGTGCATTGTCACAGTGTTGTACATGTCACTGTGTCCTTCTCCATATCTGTAGCTGTCATGTGAGGTCCATACCATGACATCCATTATGTGGTGTGGAGGGGTACACCGACCTACATGTCCATAGCTGACACACCATGTCTGCTGACACATACCATGTGCAGGTATTCCAGGAATAGTGTGCCACTGTGAATATCAGTGGGGCCACTATTCTACACATTTATGACCCTGTTCACCCCCTGACACATGCAGTGGTGGGCAGCCAATCATATATCTGGTGGTTACTGGTGTAGGTGATTTGAAATGGGGTATGGTACTCCGGTTTTGACACTGGTGTTCACTTCATGCCTTTGTCACCAGGCACCTGTTGCAATACATCTGTACACATGTGCCTCACTCAGAATTTATATACATCTCTCTCTCTTGATATATATATAGATAGTCAGATGAGGTCGTCAAATACAGTCATACCTGTCGATAGTCAGATCAGTCTGTCTATGTATATGTATCTACATATATCTATATCTGTATGTGTGCATTACATATATATGTTTGTACATATTCTATCTATCTACATCTGTCTATGTATTGTTACATCTCTCTCTATGTATGTATACATATATGCATATCATATATATATATATATATATATATATATATATATATATATATATATACACATACATATGTTGACATACATACGTATCCATATGTTAGACAGGTATATCAACATGTTTGTCTACCATACTGTATACACACACTAACATACTGCTAAACATACATAACTGTGAAACCTACTTTGTACATTGCACTACAACCTATAGTCAACCTACATTGATATGTGCACATAGATGCTCTCACATACAAATGTATGTACAGCCTTCACTGATAGTTGCCGTATGTCTCTTGCCCTTTACACATCTTCTTATACATATGGATACAGACCAATGACACATATGGAGGGTTCACAGTATGTAGACCTTTATAGTATTACTTTACATTACCTGTATTTGTCACAGCTGCTCGTGTTGCCCTCTGGTTTTCTGTCCTGCTGCTCCACTTCCCAGTTGTCAGTTTTCAGGTGGCTGTTGCTGAACAGTTTTGTTTGTGTCTGCTTAATTTCAATTTTCTCTGTCTCTGTCTCTCTCTCTCTCTCTGTCTGTCTGTCTCTCACGTCCTCCTCAGGGTGCAATGAAAGTATTGCATGTGTGGACTGGGAGTACAGCATACTTTTGTAGGTATCTGCATATGCCCATGTGATGGCCTCTGCACCAATTGTTAGCCAGCATTTGCTAATTGCATGCAGCCAGTTGTGTACTGATTGCAGTTCTCACTGTGATTTCAGAACAGTGCTATAAAAAGTTATGTGAGATAGGCGTAGCCCTTTCAGATTTTAAGGGCAGGGACCATGCTGGTATGCTGTGGACAATGTTCTGTGAGTGTAAAGGTTGGTATCTCTCTCATATTTCCAGCTGTGTTGTAGATTAACATTCCTCCATTCATTTCTCCAGTTTCCTGTACTAACTGTGTATGTACACTGACACCTACAACTACTACTACTGTTAATGTGTGTGTGTGTGCTTTCCTTTCACTTTTGCTTGCACTTTGTTGCTAAGGCTTCAATATTTGCCCTTTACAGTCACTACTTGTATGCCTGCTAGGTGTCCTGACTGTAGTGTGCTGCTGTAGCTTTCCTATTTTCCATATACATTCACACCTTGGAATGCTTGCTATATATGCTAGGGTGTTACAGCATGCAGTGTGGTCTGGCCATGGTGTGGGCCTTGACATCTATTAGGGTATTTGAGTATGCTGCTGAGTAGGCCCCAGAGACTCTCAGGTTCATCTGTTATCTGCCTCATGGAATGGTACATATCAGTGGGATACACCCATTAAATTGTCTGGTATGCTGCAGTTGTGACTGTGGGTTAGCATGAGCACATGTATTACTACACTTATTCTGCCATGCAAGTGGTGAATACTTTCAGAACTCCATAGTTACCTTTGCATGTGTTGTTACACCTTTCTGCCTACTGTTTGTACAGTTCACATGGAGTCTGTGGGGCATCCCTGTAAGTCATTCACTGTTGCTATGTCTAGGCTCTTAACTATTCAAATATGGTGGTGTCAGACCTCTCATATGTACAAATATTTGCAGGTTGTCCACATTTCTGCCTCATATTTTGGTCAATATTTCATGCACAGCTTTTTCTGGCAAATCACTCTGGGCTCAAGTCAGAATATAGTGACAAACATTCAAGTTTCAGACTTCATACCCTTCCAAACATCCCACAAAATGCAGACCCTGTTACTCTCTGAACTGTCTGCATTTGTTGTAACATTATTTGTAATGTGTCCCTGGTTTTGGGCCTTTGCTCCACATATTTTATTACTTGGTCCGGAGTGTTCCTGTAAGAGGTTGTGGGGTATGGGAAGTGATTATCCTGCTGTGAGTATGTGTGTGGCTTGCAAGGTGCTACAGTGACATTATTACCTACTAGCTACCAACTAGCATGGCTGTTTCTGTTCACACACTACTATTATGGAAATCCACTAGTTTTGACAGTAATTCTAAATGACATGCTTTGTGTACTACACATCCTATATTCCCTTTACATTCATTCCTACTATTACATGATATATTTATTTTAGCACAATGTTATTGTATAAGAGCCATGGCTTAGTGGTAAGTCATGCAGACTACTGTTTCCAAGGTCCTAGGTTCGGGACTGCCAGTGGGATTTTATGTTGCTTCTGAACTGACTACAGGACCTGTCAATGAAAGTGACAAAGGCACTTTTAAGCAGTTGTAACCGGGTTAGCACTGGTTTGCACGGAGCTGACGCATGCGCACTAGCGTTTAGCTCCGCACACACAAGCGCACACCCGCTTACAACCGCTTAAACGTGCTTACTCTTGTGCACACCCGCGCTATTTTCTTTGAAAGAAATGAAAATGGGGAGACAGGAAAGTGGTGAAAAAGGGGTCACAAAGAGGGTAAGACAGTAGGGAAACAAGCTTGGGTTTTGCAGGAGGGATGTAGGTAAGGTCCATAGCTGCCCATTCCTTCATCAGCAACAGCTGTGCATATGTTTGTAATTTGGTGTGACATTTGATACCTTCCACCCCTGAGAGAGGTGTAAGGACAACAGTAATACTTGTTGTACAGCCAGTTGTAATTGATAGTTTCCATGTCAGGTAGACATATGAGCGGAATGGGCAGCTATGTATGGGGCGTAATTTTTTTGTGGGTACAGAGTGCCCTTTTTTTTTCAGGTGAGAGTGGTATGTCAGGTGAGGGAAGTCGGTATAGCTGGGGAGGTAGGTTGGGTAGGTCAACAGACAAGACAAACAAGACGTATACAGGGGCGGTGTATGACATGTGTGGGGGGGTTACACAATTGACGGGGATGGAGGTTTGGATATCCAGAGCCCATGAGCCCACAGATGGCAACAGTGGAACTGATATCCCCACCCATGGGCAGTTGCCACTGTTCCTTCACTGCCCAGGATGGGGCTGTGCTGGGGGCTGTGTAGGCCGGGCAACAGGCATGCCCGTAAGTTGTGCCACCTGTGCCTCAAGCTGGCGTAGGGGCTCGAGAACAGAGTCCCGGATCTCCATACACACCACAGTCCAGACGCAACGAAGGGTGAGTGGTGGTTCTCCTCCAGCCACGTTTGCAGAGGGGGGACAAGCTCCATCCCCTGCAGCGCTTCCACCCACAGGTGGCACGGCCCAGACTGGGCACTAGTGCCAGGTGCACTCGCCAGCTGAGGTGGGAGAGGTGGGTCCGCTGGAACCCGCCTTCCCTGTCGTCCTATATTTTGCATTATGTCATGACAGTTTGGGTTAGTAACATACAATACCATTTGCAATTAGTTGTAACAGCATGCATTATATTCCCATTAACCAAGCACCGAGATATTCACACCATTGAACAGCGAGCATAACACATGCATAATTTGAACAGCAATACACAGTCCAACAACATGCAGGGTTGATTGATGGCAACAGGCCATCAGGTTTGGATGTATGAACAGAGCAGATGCATCAACGGACATGCAAATATTTAGGACCCATCAGGACAAATGTCCAGGGGTGTTAATTGTGATTGCACATACCATTTTCACGTGGAATGGATTATATGTGGTTATATGGTGCGGTGAAGAAAATATTATTAACACCTTCGAATACCAATACATATGCTGTACATTTCTAATAGCTACAGATATATACACACTACTGTTCTAACTACAGTTTCCTATATGATAACTACTTCACTTTGGTGATAGGACTGTTACTGCTACATCAATATACATTTTATTGTTATTTATACACATTCATATCTAGCTTTGTTCAGCTACATCATCCTGCTACATTTGCTTTATATAGCTATAGACAACTGTGGATGTTTGATATTTCAGACAATCATACTATCTGCATATTGCAGACTGAGAGCAACATATCCAGATTTTGGGGTAAAAACCAGCTGGACAAAACAAGCAATGGTAAAATCCAAAACAGCTTTAATAGACAAGCCAAGTGTTGAGCGCTTGCACTCGCAAACAGCGAGCTTCATCAGAACAAATATACACTGAATACCAATTAGTTAAATAGTAAAACAGGCGCCAAAATAGCCGCAATCAATTAAATGAAATGAATTAAATGAATGAATATAATATGTGTTAAAATACACATTATTGCTAATATACTTACTAAAAATAAATAAATAAGTAAAATGCCACAGTATAATTTGCAAAGCTGACTAATCCAGTTTACGTTAAAACAAAGCTTATAAGTATAAGTAATGCATAATATTAATACATTATTCATTCTAACAATAATAGAGGCTTGATTGACAAACAATCATTAATCCCTGGCAATGTGGTGGCATCAGTATAAACTTGCCACCATAACTCTCTATATGCAAGATAATTTTTGAGATTACCACCCCTGGGTTTGCTTCTAACTGTTTCTAAAATACCAAATTTAAAAGAATGTTCAGTCCCAGAATCTAATATGTGCCTATATAAGGCATTTTTAGTGTCCATCTTCCTGATGGAATACAAATGTGAATAAATTCTCTGCCTGAGTTGCCTCTCAGTTTTGCCAATATAAAAATACTGGCAGAACGTGCAGATAGCAATGTAAACCAGCATGGTGGATCTACAATTGCCCTTGGATAGATAAAGTTTCGTACTACATAAGTTGTTTAAACAGACACTGTTAGACTCTAAAATATGTCTACACTGATTACAAGTACCACATTTTGTGGTATTAGACATACCCTGGGACTTGGATGATGTTTCACTTTCCAAAATGGATTTTAAATTTTTACCCATTTTAACAACAAACCTGGGTTCGTGTCCCACTATGTTAACAATGTCCTGTGTTGATGTTAAAATATGCCAGTTTTTGCATACTATATTTTTAAGCTCCTGACTGTATGGACTATATTCAACAATAAGAGCCTTGCTGTAAACATTGGTGGATTCCATAACATGTCGTGTGGTATTAATTAAATCTGAGCCATCAGTGGGTGAACCCGTTTTCAAGCCCAAGAGGGGGGAATACCTAGACCCCCATTGACTCAACACGTATGTAGTAACATCCTCCAGCATCTCAGAGTCGTATCCCCTCTCAATAAAAAGACTGGTAATATATTTCAACTCATTAGTCATGTCTTGATATTTAGACGTCATTCTAATGGCCCTAATGCATTGACCTTTGAAGATGTTTCTTTTTAGTTTAAATGGATGGAAACTATTGTAGTCCAAATACGAATTGGTGAACGTGGTTTTTCTGTAGACTAAAGATTTAAAACCTTCAGAATCCACTGTAATCAAAGTATCTAAATAGGGGACACCAATAGTACTTTGAGTAGAAGTGAATTTAAGAAAATCACAACTACTATTCAAATATCCTATAAAACTCTCAAAGGAGCTACTGTTGCCTTTCCACAAAATGTATATATCGTCTAGGTAGCGGGAATAATATAATACATTATTAAAATGTATGCTGTTAAATACATGATTCTCCTCCCAATCAAGCATGACCAAATTAGCGAAGATGGGTGCACAAGCGGCACCCATAGCTACGCCTTTGGTCTGCCGAAAAATTTCTCCCTCATAGTATATAAAATTATATTCCAACACTATGCTCATAAGCTCAACTAGGATAGAAATTTTGTCCCAACTAAATTTGGTATGCTTTCTCAAGCTCCTGGAGAAAGCTTCTAAACCTTCCTCAATTCGAATACTGCTAAAAAGGTCAATCACATCAATAGAGCTGAATATTAAATTTTTGGCATCAGTATGAACAGGGAAATTTCTCAAGAATTCCCATGAATCTTTGACCAGATGCTTTACTTGGTCATAAATAAATTTCAAAGTGGTGTCAATAACTACACCTATTGGGAAAGTCTTGGCTTTACTACCAGAAATAATAGGTCTAAAAGGGGGGGTTTAGATGATCCTTATGCACTTTCGGAATGCCCACAATGGTGGCTAAAATAGGAAATTCAACTGTCATAAAGTTGAAGTGTTCTTCACTAATTCTTTGTTCTAACATGTACTCTTCCAAAAACATATCAATTCTTCGGTACGCAATATTCAACTCATTTAAGGAAGCCACTACATAATTACCAGATGAATGAAGTATGTTGTGTAGTTTAGAACTGTATGTTATGGTGTCAAAAATAACAATGCCTCCCCCTTTGTCAGGCTTCATAATTCTATAACTACGATCCGTACATAAATCTCTGAGAATAAGAGCTTCCTCATCAGTCAAATTAGAAAAAGCTTTAGATTTCTTTTTGTGACCAATGGCCTTATTAAATTTATAAATCTCATTAGTAACTTTAATTTCAAAAGCAGAGATGCATGGATTGTTAATAGGAATGAAAGTGCTTTTCTTTTTAAGCCTGGTGTGAAAAGGCTCATTACAAATATCGTTATTAGTGTAGTTAGAATTATTAAACATAGTAGCCAGATTCAATTTTCTAATATATTTCTTAAATTCTAATAAAGAATCAACTACCCGAAATGGGGGTGTGGGAATGAATTTAAGTCCCTTAGAAAATAGACTAAAGTGAGAAGTGTTTAATTGAACATTGCTATAATTGTAAATTTTAAAGTTCTTGTACTCACTTACAACATTGTCAATAGTCACAATGTCCGGATTATTAAAATTAACCTTCTTTTCACCAAAAAGACTAAGATGGGGGGATGCTGTTAGTGTTTCTTTCTCCACTTGCCCCCTTGCCTCCAATTCCCCTGAGACTTGTTTGTCCGAGGAGATAAAAAATCCTGCTCCGAATTATTGCAATGTGTATCATGTTCGTAAACTCCATCTACTCTAACTGAACCAATATTTTTCTTGTAGTTCCCCCACTTATAACAAATATGTCTGTTATACTGTTCTTTGTCCCTTTGTGTCTTTTTAAACTTTTGTTCAAAAGCTTTTCTTGCCCTATCGTCGGCCAAAGAGAATTGTTTGTAATATAATTTCTCCCATTGTACAAATGCCAAGTCCTGCAAAATGCTGTTGTTTAAGTTCTCCACCTCCGAAATAGTTTTACATAGTTTCAAATCATTATATTTAATCAACTTTTTCATAAATTCAATCCCAAAAGTGTCGAACATAGCATTAAAGTAATTTTCTACATCAACATTAATGTCAATGCCCAATGGCAGTTTAAAAAACCTCAGGCCCATCGGCACAATGTTAGCAGTAATGCAATAATTTAAATAAGCATTGTCAAGTTTTAGAGCATTTATGGTATTCAGTCCTTTGCCAAACGAATAAATGGAGTCTCTTAATGTACCTCTTCTTGCAATATTAACATTATGATTCTTATTAGCATGAACACTGTCAAATTTGCAATCATAGTCAAGAAATTCCTGTAAAGTTCTTTGAATTGTTGCATTCTCCTTACCATTTTGGTAATTGTTAACATGAGTCGTAGCTGGAAGGGTACCTTTGAAACGGGAAGACTCACCCGTCGCAGATGCATATGTGCGACCCTGTTTTGGTCTAGTTCCAATACGTCTAGCTTCCTCAGCAAAATTGCTGAACGAAAAGTCAAAAGTAAAGTCACAAGCTTCAGCTCTAATATGGTCCGCTGTGGCCACGGACTCAGGTAAATCAATCTCGCCTCTCGCTGCTGAAGCGGAACCCTGTCCATTTTGGATTCCCGGAGACGAGGTGGAAGGCACTTCCTCCTGTTCGTCCGTTAAAACATGCGTGTTGACGTCATCCTCCTGTGTCAGCCTCGCATTGAACGGTCCATCGGTATTATCAAAATCAGGAAGTTTGTTGCCAAATGTACTACAAGACATATTCATGTCAGTAGAAAGTTTACCAAAAAGCTTTAGAATCTTTGTTACCTCTCCGCGCAGGGACGCCACTTCACATCGAAGGCTGGTAAGCTCCTTGGGAGGAGAATCATGTATTTCACAGCATACATTTTAATAATGTATTATATTATTCCCGCTACCTAGACGATATATACATTCTGTGGAAAGGCAACAGTAGCTCCTTTGAGAGTTTTATAGGATATTTGAATAGTAGTTGTGATTTTCTTAAATTCACTTCTACTCAAAGTACTATTGGTGTCCCCTATTTAGATACTTTGATTACAGTGGATTCTGAAGGTTTTAAATCTTTAGTCTACAGGAAAACCACGTTCACCAATTCGTATTTGGACTACAATAGTTTCCATCCATTTAAACTAAAAAGAAACATCTTCAAAGGTCAATGCATTAGGGCCATTAGAATGACGTCTAAATATCAAGACATGACTAATGAGTTGAAATACATTACCAGTCTTTTTATTGAGAGGGGATACGACTCTGAGATGCTGGAGGATGTTACTACATACGTGTTGAGTCAATGGGGGTCTAGGTATTCCCCCCTCTTGGGCTTGAAAACGGGTTCACCCACTGATGGCTCAGATTTAATTAATACCACACGACATGTTATGGAATCCACCAATGTTTACAGCAAGGCTCTTATTGTTGAATATAGTCCATACAGTCAGGAGCTTAAAAATATAGTACGCAAAAACTGGCATATTTTAACATCAATACAGGACATTGTTAACATAGTGGGACATGAACCCAGGTTTGTTGTTAAAATGGGTAAAAATTTAAAATCCATTTTGGAAAGTGAAACATCATCCAAGTCCCAGGGTATGTCTAATACCACAAAATGTGGTACTTGTAATCAGTGTAGACATATTTTAGAGTCTAACAGTGTCTGTTTAAACAACTTATGTAGTACGAAACTTTATCTATCCAAGGGCAATTGTAGATCCACCATGCTGGTTTACATTGCTATCTGCACGTTCTGCCACTATTTTTATATTGGCAAAACTGAGAGGCAACTCAGGCAGAGAATTTATTCACATTTGTATTCCATCAGGAAGATGGACACTAAAAATGCCTTATATAGGCACATATTAGATTCTGGGACTGAACATTCTTTTAAATTTGGTATTTTAGAAACAGTTAGAAGCAAACCCAGGGGTGGTAATCTCAAAAATTATCTTGCATATAGAGAGTTATGGTGGCAAGTTTATACTGATGCCACCACATTGCCAGGGATTAATGATTGTTTGTCAATCAAGCCTCTATTATTGTTAGAATGAATAATGTATTAATATTATGCATTACTTATACTTATAAGCTTTGTTTTAACGTAAACTGGATTAGTCAGCTTTGCAAATTATACTGTGGCATTTTACTTATTTATTTATTTTTAGTAAGTATATTAGCAATAATGTGTATTTTAACACATTATATTCATTCATTTAATTCATTTCATTTAATTGATTGCGGCTATTTTGGCGCCTTTTTTACTATTTAACTAATTGGTATTCAGTGTATATTTGTTCTGATGAAGCTCGCTGTTTGCGAGTGTAAGCGCTCAACACTTGGCTTGTCTATTAAAGCTGTTTTGGATTTTACCATTGCTTGTTTTGTCCGGCTGATTTTTACTGTGAGCAGGCAGTTAGCGGGTTGTTTTCTAGCTGCCATTTCTGTTTGGAGTTTGTTTTGCACAACCTGCCTTTTTTCTGGAGTTTCCAGATTTTGGGGTACACATTCCAGCTGCAGCAACACTTTAGACACATTTCACAGTTTGGTTCTACTTGTCACATTCATTTCATTCTGTACTGACTGCAGTATACTTTATACACGGGTTATTACTACTTTATTGGTGGATTCATAACTCTTTCTCACAACCTCTCACTTGTTTTCACTTTACTATTCAGGATGGTACTTACTTCTAGGCTTTATTGACATGTTTTACCTGTAGTTATTACAATCCTTTCCAGCAGTCTCACTTCTGTCATGTTTCAGTATTTCAACAGGGATATATTTCACACGTGAGTTGCTCATCTTCTGCAGCTGTACTTTTCAGCCTGCTGCAGGTTGTGCACTATGATATTATAGGCGGGGCATCTTTATTTCAGAATTTATTTCAGACATTTTCATTTTTCTGTTTGGATTTCAGACTGCAACACACTTTTGTAATCAAGCAATACTTGCAAACACTTTTACACTGTTACTTGCACATTTTATTACTTAGTGACTACACTGCACTCTTTTGCTAACTGTCATACTTTTATATTTCTTTACAGTTACTGGGAGTGGATTACTGACCTGCCTGGTGGCGCAACCGCACCTGCCTATCACCATAGGCTTGTCGGTTCACAGAACGGACACCTGCAGCTGTAATATAAATTAAGTAATATTGGAATACACATCTCCATAATATCAGCTAATTGAATTTCTTACATAAATAATTAAATGTAACTTACTCAGTAGTGGGGCATTGGGCATTTGCCGGGCCTCCTGGATCCAAAGGTTCAATTGGTCCTGCTTGCGTCTCTTCAGGTCCGCATGGTGGTGATGGACCCGGACCTGCTCACCAGTCCTTGGAATCCCTGTGGCACTGGTGAGATCATGAGCCAACCGGTCCCACGCCTCAGCCCTATATACTCCCCACAGGACCTGGCCCTGCATAAGTTGGGCCTCATGATTGTGGACTAGGAGCCAGACCATGTATCTGGACTCCTCAACGCCCCACCTCTGTACTCAAAAGCAACTACCTTCACCTACACCTGACATTCTGGCTGCAAGTCAGTTCTACAATCGTTTATGCTGTGTATTCCTGCCTATGGGGCTTATATATGCCGTTTTTCCCGCACTTATCTGTGATTGGCCATTTTGGAATTGTATCCACTTCACAAAACCTGCTTTGTCATGCTCCACTTTCTATTCATTCCTATATATTCGCTATTACTGCATTTCTGAGTATAGTTGTCGTAGCTTAGTGGTTCAGTACCTTGACTATGGTGCATGGTATCCTGGGTTCGAACCTGGCCACTGCTTTTTATATTTTATGACTGTCTAGACAGGCTAGAGGGTGTGTCTGTGTAAAGGCAGTTTTGTTACAGCTTGCTCAACGTTGCCCACCGGTTAGCTTGTTTACGTGGTGGCAGCTCTGCGCAAACGGGGTTCGCTGGCTTACGCCTCATTTGGCTGTCAGCAGACATAGTACGCTCAGCTCAGCAAGGGGCACACATTTTGAGCGTGTTACATCACTGCTCAGCTACGGACACTCATTTTACACCTGTTAAACCACTGCTCACCTACGGGCAGATGCACTCACCTTGTTAAACTGTAGCTCAGCTATAGGCACATCTGGCATTTTTTAATTGTTTTGTTACCTCACATTTCTTCAAAATAAATGGACTATTTCATTACATTTTACATAAAATGTGATTTTTATATGTGTACATGTTTGTCAGGGACTTGTTTCATGCTTATTTTGCTAAAAATAAAAGTTGGAGGTGTGGGGGCTCGAACCATGAATGCCTGCCCTTCAGCTGACATCTCTACTGCTACGCTATTGCTTTTTGGCTTACTTTGCATATTTAGTTCTTATATGCTTTCCCACTGACTGCTAACTGTAGCTGCGCTACGGGCACGCCCGCGCAAACGAGCGCACTCATGGTTAAACACTTTTACAATTTAAAAAAAATATATAACATGTTTATTTATATATTTTCTGTTCATAGTCTGTGGGGGCATGTGTTGTGTTGTGTTTATTCACATTTCCATGGACTCTGTCATGGGTGTTTACTTTGGGCACTTTTACTCTTCTGGCGGCGTGTCCGCTTGCAGGGCTCGGCCTACGGACACACCCCCTACTGTCTTACACGGACCGTGTTAGACTTAGGTGTGATTCAGCATGCTCTCATGAATATGCAGAGCATGCTGACATCACTCCGTTTAACTGCAGCCTCCGTGTAAGAGTTATAACTCTTACACGGAGGCTTCGTGAATCCTGCCCAATGTCCATAAAGCTAAAGATAGTGGCACATTTGTTTCCTCCTAATTTCTAGACTTGTTTAAAGCTAACAACACAGTTTGTCATGGCAAATGTCTACTTCAAATGTCCTTACTAGGTCTACCTCAGCCCACCCTTTTATGGTTCAAAAGCTATTTGTCCAGTTGATATTAGTCAGTAAAATGGCACTCCACTCACTCACCATACCTCCCAGGCATCACCACTTTAATTTTCTCACTGACACCTTCCACACATTCATACAACAGACGTCCCTAATACAATATGCAGATGACTCCACACTTATATGTACATCAGACTACCTGCCATATCTCAGAAAAATTACTCAGGAAGCTTTAACAGCCACTGAAGCAAGATTTTGTACCTAACCCAAAAAAGTATTATATATAAATTTTGTATAAATATATATAAAAATTAAAAGTCCCCTCTCTTAATAATACAACCACTGAAGTCACTTCTCAAACCAAAAAATTAGGGATGATAGTGGATGATAATCTTGAATTTGACCTGCATATACAAAATTGCATAAAAAGCTCAACAAAAACTAAGATGCTTTACAGAGCCAAATACTTTCTCACCGACGCAACTAAAACTACACTTGCCACTACTTATCTCCTTTCACCACTACTTTATGCACTCACATCCTTACTAACCTCCAGGCATAACAAAAAACAAAACTTGAATAATGCTACAATAAAGTTGCAAAATTTGCAGCAAAAGCACATTTTAGATTGCCCCACTGCATACTACTAAAAAGCATAAACGAGTTAGAAGTAACCCATCATATAACATATACATAGCTTCTTACCACTGATAAATCATCCAGAATCCATCTGCTAGTCCAGCACTAAATATAATTCTATACAAGTATATTTCCACTTGGTCAATATGATCCAATGATCAAAAATGTCTCCCTGTTCACAGACCTAATACATCTGATGGGCATAGTCTATATTCCTACTGTTGCTAAGGCCTAGAACTCCTTACCTATAGCCATCAGGTCAGTATCCTATACCCACTACTGTAAAACAACTGTGAAAGACTTCCTAGCCAAATTCTGTCCTTGTTCTTGTTCACCTTGGGATAAACTATGTCCCTAAATGTGAACTAGTACCAATTCATACCTTAAACCTCCTTAATCCCCCTTTTTACTCACTTCCTAACTGCAACTGATTTCTCTCCCTGAATCTCTATCAAAATATGCTATAAACCTGTTTTTTCTCTCACTTTACTTTGCAATTCTTGCTCATATTATACTAACAGACTTTTAATTTCTGTAAACTGGATAAAATTTTCTCTAAATATTACATTATTGTCATACAAGTTGTATCTAGCTTAACCAATGTTGTTATAGTATGTCTAATTTAGTATATTATTTAGACTGTAGATGTTTTTATATTATTTTTGATGCTCGTAAAAGTACTGTTCCTAAAATGCTTTGGTTATTCTTTGGTGCTTTTCTCCCCAGACCGCCACTGAAAATGGGTTCCCATCCAGTCAGATTTTACCAGTAATCAAGTGTCAATAAATAAATAAAGAAATACATATTTCATATACACGATGACATTCACTGTGCAATAAAATGTGTTAGAATTTCATTTTTTTTAAACATGTTGGCATATTTATCTTGGTTTATGGTTATGTATTTTATTAAATGACTCATTTTTCAGAATTCTTGGTTAGCTAAATGGATTTTTTGTTTATGATTGTATATTTCATAGTCCATGTCCTACATTTTGGAAAATTACACATAATTGCAAATATCTTGACTATATAAATGCCTGCTTCTACCTAAAACCACCAGCAATTACAGCAAAAAATTACATAAACAATGTACACTCTATTCTTATATATGAAATGTAATCAATGGATTTTGTTCAGCAATGCAGTAATAGAGAAAAATTGTTTCAAACAACTTTAACCACAAAAGCATCATTTGTAGCTATTGGAATCAGTAATGCCCCAAAATACTACATCACTATTTGGTGAGCATTTTTTCTTGATTCTAAGTAAATCATTTGGTTTGTATCTACTGATACTGATTAGGTGGGTAGAGTTGGCAGAGCAAGGAATAAGAATCATTTTACATTTTCTTATTGGTCCTGCTTTTGTTAAGGTCAGACAATTATTTCATTTTTGACTGCACTTTAAGAATAGTCTTTTATTGCCTAGAAATAAATGCATAAATAGACAGACAGACGTACAGCCAGAAAGACAACTAAATAAATTAAGAAAATAGTCAAGGTTGCCTTGTAGGTTCTCTCTGATTAATTCATGAAAGCAACCTTGTATAATTGGAGAGTCCATACTACTGACAGTTTGTTCTCAAACAATGCAATTGAAAGTTTGTCTTTCTCAACTTGAGTTTACTATTACCCATCCTAGTCTGAGATCAATGACTAGAGAATAACTTTCTCAAATGATGGCAAACATATGAAAACTATGAAGTTTGACTGAATAGTATTAATGTAAGAGCAAAAATCCTTGTTTTAGTAAAAACTAACCTCTAATGTTACTTAGAAAGTACTTTAAGGACAGCATGCATTTAATCTTTAGACTATATAGATCAGATGATATAAATTATAATCTTTATTTTCTTCTCCAATATAAAAGGCCCAAAGGAATAAAATGTTCTCTTAGTAATATTCTCTTAGTAATATTAATTAAAACGTACTTTCTTTGTGGACCATTATCCAGGACCTAGCACAAGTAACTTTATTTTACTCCCAGAAAACACTGCAAAAAAATTAAAGAATCTAGTGTGTCAGAGCAGGATATAAATGGATGATATAACTAATTGGCTCTTTATAGAAGTTAATACAGGTCCCTATACAAAATTCTGACATGGGACCACCTATATTGGAAGGGAAGGTGGCATAGCAGTTAGCGTTGTCGCCTCACGGCAAGAAGTTCTCCAGTTCGATGCTGGGGGTGTCTTCTGTGTTGAGTCTGCATGTCCACCCTGCATTCATGTGAGTTTCCTCTCTGTGCTCTGGTTTCCTCCCACATTACAAAGACGTGTCTGGAGTGTTTCTCTCCAGGTATCTGCTGAAAAGTGGCTCGTTCAAAGTCAGACTTTCCCAGTAACAAATGTTAAATAAATTAGTATTAGTCATTCTGCCACATCAAACATCATCAAGGATATCCTACAGAATATTTGTAATTTTTTTTCTTCTATAAAGCTTGTACTTACTGATAGTTTAAAGTAGCATGATTGGGCCTATACTGAAATCATTGGACAGAGCCATATGTTATATGCTTACTCAGCTCCTTACGAATATCCCCCAGACTTAATAGTACTACTGGTTCTGCTTCTCAAATTCCCTCATGTGTATCTAAAAATCAAAGTAATTCCAAACATTCTAAAGAGTAATTTTTTTGTGTTCAGAACCCTATAATAAAAAGCACCACCTGTACCACTTAAGGAAGAATATTCCCAGAAAATGTCTCAATTAACACTAAAACTCAGTGAAATCAAGACCAGTTTTCAGTGGAAGGTACCAAACTCCTAACCTTACATCACTGTATTACCTCTACAGGACAGGCTTTTTCTCACATGAATATGCATATTTACAGGTACAAAGGAACTATTGAGTAAAATGGATAGAGCTTCAAAATCTTGAAAAGCTGATCCACAGGATGCTGAAAAATGAGATTTACATATCCCTGAAATATTCTATAAGAATAGCAACAAATGAATAATTCTACCCAGAAACATCAATTAATGTTGTTAAAATAGAAAGTCTCATCTTGATGAAGAGCAGTTGAAACTCCACAGACAATTTGTCTCAGCTTCATTCCTTAATTCATTAGAGTCTCACTTCAGCTAATAACACTTTCTCACCAAACTTTGAGTTTATGGATGCTTCCATCTCCTAAGGCACATTTTCATTTCCAGCTTATAATGTACAAAAAGTACACTAATGTTCCATCTGTCCTTTCTTAAAATGTCAGCAGCAATATAAGTGCCTCTTCAAAGATCGAAGAATCGCAATAATGGACAATGAGCAAACAATGATTTCAGATCAAATCTAAAATGATCTTAAGCAACAAAAATTAAAAATATTTTTTGTAGGGGGAAACCCCCCCTCCACCTGCACCTCACACCAAGTATATATACCAACTCCAAGATCACACAACAGTGAAGTAAGTGCAATTCCCTTATCCATCTGCACCATGATTCTATACAAAAGGCTGCCAGGAAAGACTCCACTGAAAATGACATTCACTCATATGAGCATTCACTGTTTAAGATTATGTATATGTATTTAGATAGATAGATATAATATAACTGTGTCTATCTATCTGTTTGCAGACACATACATACATATATGTGTGTGTGTGTGTGTGTGTATGTGTGCGCGCGCACATGTGTGTATGTGTGTGAGTGTGTGTGTGTGTGTGTGTGTGTGTGTGTGTGTGTGTGTGTATATATATATATATATATATATATATATATATATATATATATATATATGGATTCACTTTATAACCTCGAATTACTGAAATGGTGAATTTCAGTATGTCGAGGCTATAAAGCCAAATGTTAAAAATAGCGAAAGCTCATAATTGCGAATTTGAATATATGTCGAAATCGCAGTTATGACCTTACGCTGCGTAATGTCCGGGATTGTGTTTTGATGGTGAGCGGTGCCATGTGTGGATGTAGGTGTTATGTCAGGTAAGTGTTTTATAAGGGTTTTGAGTGGGAGTTAGAGTGTGTGTGAGTGTGCTGATGTGTTTGACGTGTGTGTGAGGGGTCGGAGAATGTGTGTGTGTGAGTCGGCTTCTGTTTTGTGTTTGTGCGATCTTGGAGTTAGTATATATAAGTAGGGGGGGTGTGGGGGTGCATGGGGGCTTGCCCCCCTGCTTATGTGTGTATGAGTTGTATATGTATGTAGTTTTGTTTGTTTTTGTTGTGATGTGGGTGTTGTGGTGTATGTGTAGTATTGTGTGTGCGTTTTTTTTCGGTGTTTTGACTTTCGCATTTTTTTTGTGTCGGTGTTTTGTGGATTCGGTTTTATAGTCTCGAGATACTGAAATTCGACATTTCAGTAATTCGAGGTTATAAAGTGAATCCATATATATGTACTATATATATATGTAGATAGATTATGGTTAAAATTGTGAATGCTCCTTTTTTGCCTGATTTTCTCTCTGAAGAGAATTATGTCTCTTAATGCTAGCTGCTGTGTTTATGAGACCACGGAAAAGCAGGAACTGGAAATGTGCCTTTTCCCAACTGTTGTATGACTTTAGAGTTGGTATATATAATTAGCAGGGATATATGAATAATTGCTGATGAGACTGTTTGAAACATGAAACATCAAACAAAATCATCAATGATTACCATTTATCAACAACAAATCATCTAAAAACAGTAATTGTAAATGTAAACCAATAGGTTACATTTGTGATTAACAAAAAACAACTTTTAATTGGGGCACCCCACCCATGCCCTCAGAAATTAAATATACTAACTGAAGGGTCACACAACCTCATAGAAAGAATGCAGCCTTCTTTATTGTAAATAATATAGAAAAGGCTATCCTGATAGCAGCTATACTCGTTGACATGCATTCATGTCTTTCAGAATTTTTTGTTGGGTCTTTCGGCTTTTCCCAGTTAGGGGTCGCTGCAGCGGAACTCCGGTCTGCTAATGATTGGCAGTAGATTTTTTACGTGCCAAGTTGTCAGCCTTGACACACAACCTTCAACGAAGGTACACCCATTCACGCATGTCTCCACACAGAAGACGCTCTAGCTGAGAATCGAGCAGGGCAACGTCTTACTGTGAGGCGACAACGCTACCGCATCACCACAACCGCAAACTTAATAAACTTGAGCTAGCTCAGTTTTCAAGTTGGCCTCTTTGCTTGGTTTTATAACTACTTTTCTGAAAGCACTTTTCAGATTTTTACTAAAATGGGTACCTCAAGAAAGCTTTCCTCAACTGCCCCAAAAGAGTCAATACTCTCAGTATTAATAATATAATGATGTGCCACCTTAATCATAATACTGGTAAAACTAATCGGGCAGGATTCACGATGGCTTGCACGGAGTCTAAGAGTCGTGTAAGACTCCATGCAGCCATTGCGATCCAGGAACAGTCCGAAATCCCGTGTAAGAGACAGCTAAAATGATTCTTACACGGGCAGGGCATGGATATGCTAATCACCCCACTTGCAGGCGAAAGGCATGCAAATGAGGTAGATTAGCAATCCACGAAGCTGAAACCAGCCCGTGTAAGAGTCGTGTTAGGTGCAGAAATGTACACAGTTGACAACTGAGTACGTTACTGCAAATAACACAATGGAGCCATGACAGCTCCAAATAAAGTGTGCAAATGTTGCAGTCAGCATGCCAATGGCCAAATATGTGGCCACTGGCATGGTAACCCAATGCAAACATGAAATAAAATATTTTTTTTTCCGGAGATCGGCAATGTTTAAACGCAGCGCAGCCCTGCGCAAACGGGCTGCGCTATATAAAACAGAAAAATAAAGGTTTGAAACCCAAAAATGTGGGTTTTATGTAATGCATGGATTTGCAGTGCAGGGACTAGCAGACCAAAAACAACATGGCCACCGTCTAGTGGTTGCTAAGTGGGGAAGCTGAGTGTGAGACATGTAACTAAGCATTAGTAGGCAATTCTATGTAATTGAGTGGTAGGATAGTGAATCACACTGTCACATAGCAAATGAGCACATTCCGTGTAGTGTAAGTTAGATAAGGGGGAGTAACAGAGTAGGAGATAGGTGACATCACAGGGGGGAATGTCAGGAAGAAATCAAGCTCATTGGAGCAAAGTGGTATGTGAAAGATGTCAATCACACAGCATAAAAAGAGGAGTGTCAACAGATAAGCATGGGAAAGTCAAGAAATGGAAGGTGTACACTGTGGCCAACACCAAAGTTTCTTGCTGTGCGTGCATGCGTGCGTGTGCGTGCTGGGAGGCGCGAGTAAGACAGAGTGCGCGTGGTGTGTAAGGCAGAGTAAGCATGTAGGAGCCTGTTTAAAGATCTGTAAACCTGTTTGCACTGGTGTGCATGTGTTTTAACTCGAATAAGCAGATTCTAGTCCGTGTAAGCATGTGTGCACGCGTGGTAGCCACTGTGAGCATGTTTTTGCTGGTATGCGCGCTGCTCCCCCCTGAGGAAACAGAGAGGGAAAAGGAAGCAGAAGAAATAGTAGGAAACTAGCAGGGAATACTTGTAGAGGTAGCAGGTGAAAACAATTAGAAGCAGGCAATTACACAGGCAGAATACAAGCCCAGCCCAGCACTTAAAACACTGCAAAGAGCATTGCAGTATGTTTCTCTCAAGAGACACTGCAAGACAGGAGAAAGCTAGTAGAAGTGAAAACTGAAAAAGCTGCACTCAGACCAAGCATGCTAGGGGCTGCCATAACTGTCATAAGGAGACATAGGAGACTTGCTGTAGGTGGTGACAATGGAAATGCTGCCAGACAACCCACAGTGAGGAGACAGAGAAGAGTGTACAGGACCAGGGTCACCTACCAGGGGTTACAGGAGGTGGAGATAGTGGAACGCTATAGAGTGGACAGAGACCTCCTGCAGCAAATTGTTGAGCTGTGCAGGCCAAGCCTCACACACAGACCCAACAGAGGGGAACCCATCCCAGTGGAAACCAAGGCATGTGTTGGCCTAAGAATACTAGCAACAAGTACCTTCCAGAGACCAACTGGTGATATGATGGGGATATCACAGGCATCAGCCTCCAGGGTACTGCACCAGTTCCTGGATGCCATGTCAGCACATGTTGGTGAGCATGTATATTTCCCCAATGCCCGTGAGGTATTGGCCAGCAATATGCGTCTCTTCCAGCAAATAGTGGAATACCCTGAGGTAGTGGGTGCAATAGACTGCACGCACATACGCATCAAAGCACCAGCCGGTGAGCGGGGTAGGGCCTACATTAACCACAAGGGCTTCCTCTCCATCAACTGCCAGGTCGTGTGTGATGCCCAGGACATAATAATGAATGTGTGTGCTGGCTGCTCTGGGAGCTACCATGATTCCCATATCTGGCATTTGACGCAGCTGTACCAGACATTTGCAAATGGGGACATCCCACATGGTCACCTAGTGGGGGATGCAGGTTATGCACTGGAGCTGTGGCTGATGACACCCATCAGAAATGCACACACACATGAACAGGAATGCCATAATGAGGCACACGCACAAACATGTAATGTAATAGAGCATGTGTTTGGGCTGCTTAAGTCACAGTTCCGGTGCCTGGACACATCTGGTGGAGCCTTGCAGTACTCACCAACTACATGCACCCAAATTGTCATGGTATGTGCTATGCTACATAATATGATCCTGCGAAAACAGCTGCAGCAGGACCAGCATAGGGCCAGGACAAACAGCCCCCCACCATTGCCAAGGCCATCACAGGCAGAGCGTGACTCGGAGGAGGAACAACCTGAGCCTGCCCCAGTAGGCAGAAGGAGGCATGCCCAGTATGCCCTGGCCTTGGCAAAGAGACAATGCATAGCACATACACTGGCTCAGTAGGAACCCTGGGAATGATACCCCTTTCTGACTCACTCATATAGTAACAGGGATGCCTAACATGACACAACCTGCTCTCAAACATGTACAGGGAGTGTAGTATGTGCATTCAACAGAGGCAGCCCTGCAGCCCCACCTGAGGCATGATTGCCATGTGTTAAGCAATGTAACACCATCTAGTATATGCAAACATGAAGACCCAACCTAACATCTCACCCTCACCAAGCATGATGCCACACTATGAAGACAACAAGATCAAGTACAACAATTGGCTGAGGTATTGCTGTTAGCAAGGGGGAACACATGGCTGACAGCCTGGGCTGACATGCCGAGCAAGACATGATGCCCCACCTGGCTGTGTAGATACTGGCAAAGGCTGTTGTCACCCCCACTGTGCCTGGAATAGGTAAGTCTGGAAACACAAACCCACCACCATAGGTAGCACAAGGGATAATAACCTGGACGTAATGCTACCCAACGCCAGAAGTCTAACCTGCAAGGTGCACGCAGACCAAACCCACCACAGCATGGAGAATGGTAATATGTGTTCTGTAACAGAAACCTGGGCAAGGCCCAGAAGAGCACCCTAATACTACCAGGTTATGCCTCATACCATGCTATACAGCTCCAAAACATGGAACACATGACAATAGGAGTGTGGCTACCAGTAATTATCAAGAATAACCACACCCCCAGGTTGGTACCACAGCAAGAAGCAGCATGGACTATCCACAGGCAAGTAACACAGTCTCAAACTGTGTACCTGTTTGAAGCCTGCTACAGACCACACACACAAACCCAGGTACCCCAGCCAGCCTTCCTGAAGACACTTCAGAGTATGAATGTCTCAACAAATGCCAAACAAGGCACACACAAAGTATGATATAGGTGGCAATCCATTATGTATGGAAGAAGCAATCATGGACCTAGGGACACAAGTGGACAGTAACCTGTCATGTGGCACTCACATTGCCAAGGTGGCCAGGAAGACCTGCTATACTGCCCACCTTAATATGAAAAGATGCACATGTAGAGCTACAGAGGTCACTGTGCCCCCATACTCCCTTATCAGGCCCATACGTGACAACAATGCCCCAGTTCAGATGTTCCTTACCTTACACATGCAGCAGTCAGAAAGACCCCAAGTGTACCCCACCAACAGGATAAAGGGTCCAAACACTGGACATCTGCAGCCTGGCTGAAGAAACCACAGCCCAATTCAGAAGCATACTGCACAGTCAGAGGTGATGTATGCCTGATGTACAAGGCCATGTCCAATCCAGAATGAATGGACATGCTCCACTGCAGAAACCCCAAATCCAGCAGACACACCACAGTGAGATATCTGAACCTCCACACATAGATTAATAGGATGTGCTGGAGGGACAGATCCATAACCCAGAGGCTCCTGACACTCTGGAACAGAATCCCAGTCCATGATAGGCTGAGCTCTACACACAAACTCAACAAGAGAAATCCGGTGAAGTGCATGGGAGATAGTAGGTGTACACTGGGGGCCATCCCTGTGTCACATCTAGGAAAGTAAACCCTACGTGGGCATAATATGCACATTGCAAGGGGTGTTGAGACCCACACACAGTCTGTCCGTGCTCAAACAAGGCCAGGGCAGATAGCCTAGTATAAACCTATAAACCTATGATGATACAAATTGTGCAGGACACAAAGGATTATCACACAGCTGTCCTACCTGATGGTAGAAACCATGGTGATAATCCACAGATATGCTCTACAGCACTCTAATATCACAAACAATACACCAAACTCACACACATTGCCAACAGCCTACTGAACACATTCCTTCCAACCTCCCCACCAGCACCTAACTACCAAATATCTATCCCAGGAGAGTGCTGGCCCCCTGACATTGCAGATGCTGAGGTAACAGCCAGCATCCACAAAGCACAGCACACAGCATCAATGGTACCAGATGGTGTCCTGGGTTGTGTCCAACAAGTACTGTAAGAAGAATGGAACAGCAAATAGCATTACTGCGCACTATCATTCCTACCACAGGATATGTACCCAAAGAGCAGTGTACAGCAACAGTGGTCCCACACCACAAAGGGGGTGCCTGAATGGATACTGCAAACTATCACCCCTCAACCCCGACTATCTAGGGTGGCAAAGTAATGGAGAGGATGATCATGGATCCCATGAATAACGAGATTGGGTACTTACAGACATTGGACCCTACCCGGTGTGGCTGTCATAGGGCAGATCCTGCCCCTTACACATGTCTGACTCATGTGAAACGTGCACCAAGCCCATTGATGTGGGGAATGTTGATCACACAGCCTATCTGGACCTTGCTAAACCCTTCCATACAGTACCCTAGTTGGCGATACAGATAAGCTCACCAGCCTAACTATAAACCCCTATGCAAGTAGATGGGTTGCAAACCAGCTCAGGGACAGAACTGACCTGGCAGACATGCTGTAGTCATGGCAGATTGCAAACCAGGTACAACTGGCATCCCACAAGGCATGATCCTGGGACCTCTCTTGTATGCTATAAATGTCACATAGGTACAGGCCAACATGGACGGACTATGTCTGAACAGGTTTGCAGAGGACTACAAACTGGCCACCATATCGGACCCTCCAGCTGACACAAGCAACCTACAAAAGGCACACACAGAAACACACAAGTGGTGCCACAGCCATGTCAACAAGCTAAATGCAGAATAGTGTATAGTCAACC
The DNA here is from genome assembly GCF_019279795.1 of Protopterus annectens. Lineage (NCBI taxonomy): Eukaryota > Metazoa > Chordata > Ceratodontiformes > Protopteridae > Protopterus > Protopterus annectens. Next base: position 1,132,202,861 of record NC_056743.1, read on the forward strand.
CCTGTGGAAACACAGTACATGGCCAGAAATTACCACATAGGTGTTAACCCACCAAGTACATCAGGAGCAATAAGAGACCTGGGGATACAAGGTGATAGATATCCTGCATGTGACAACCATGTGTCTGTAGTGGTTACAGAAACATACCATATACCCACCTAATCATGAAGGTAAGCACAGCTTGGTTAGGGTAGGTCAATGTGCCTCTCCAGTCATCCATCAGCAGCCTCACAATTGTGTACAATGGCCCTTCAGGGATGTACCAAAGCAGACACCTGCAGTAACTGGAAAGACCACACAAATACCCCACCAGGAGGATCGCAGAGCTGTAACAGATGCCATGTGTCGCCTGAGTAAAGAAACTGCAGCTCCACACAGTGCCATACTGCCTGGCTGGAGGTGAACTGTGCCTGATGTATAGAGCCATGACCAACCTGGTATCAATGGACATTTGGCACCATGTAAACACTAAATGCTGGTGACCTATGCAGCTGACAGGCCTGAACGCCAGCACAGACATAAACAGGACATGCTGTACCGATTGGTCCATAACCCAGAAGCTCACTCCACTCACGACTAAACTCCCAGTACAGGATATCCAGGGAGTCCCTCAGTGACTGTCATCCAGAGGAATCATGATGACTGGATGGGAGATGGTAGGTGTACCCTGGTTATCACCTGTATGTCATGGGTAGACAGAGGCACAGCACACTAACCGTGACATATGTCATGGCAAACACCAGTGAATGTGTGCTGAAGGACAAACACTCTCTGACTAGCATTACAAATGGACTAGGGCACATGGCCATTGTTTGTCACTGTCCACACAAGTTGTGGAATACATTAGCAATGTCGGACAATCATGTACTATGCTGTCTATATCTGAACAAAATGCAACATGGTCATATCTGCACAACTGGCCCTCAACCAGTCTGGTGTGCTCACTATAAATATTACAAGCAGTGATAGGACTGAAACCGATTATACTGTCCACCACTGTGAAAGGTCTGCACCAGTACACTATACGACAATACAACTGTTTGGTCAGCAGGAAAGGATGATGACAACTGTATGCAAACTATCCCATGGCGACCCTGCAGGCACAGCATAATGCCTGTTAGGTTCAGACACAAAGCAGTTGGGCAGTAAGTACACAACCTGATGTCCAACACTCAACTGTACATGTGATATATAGATGGCGTCCACACACAAACAGAAATGTGGTGGTCCACAGATCCCAAAATAAGGAAAGGTCACACTGGGCATGCTCGCACACTTAGATAAATGAGACGGGGCAGTCAAGAAGCCATACAAACTGCGAACTGGGCATGCTCACACACTTAGGCCATGTCACAGTTCAGCAGTTGCACACACATATCTGGCATTTCTATGTGTTAACACAGGAACCTCCCACAATACAGACATCTGCCCAGTGCACACACTGAAGTTACAACAGAGACATAAGTAAAGTACTGGATCCCACTCATATGCAGACATCTCCCACAGTACACACGTTGTTTATAGAGATAGGAAAGGCTATGGCAATAAAGACCCACAAACAGTATATGAGCAACAGATTCTTGCATCTGACAGGTAAACATATGACCGTAGAGTGCAATACCTGACTGTTGTCCCTGGGGAATACAGAAGGCTATCCACAGTGTATTTGGCATCTGCCTCCACAGTACAGTAGTCCACCGTGCCTGTGCAAAGTTAATGCATAGATATGCTCTCCCCTGTACTGATGGATAGTCACAGATGTACATACCTCTTCATCCATAATGATGTCAGCACATTATACATATGTCAGGAGCAGAAATAATATCTAGTAATGTGAATCACGCACTCTGCTACTGCGTCTCTAACAAGTGTCATAACATAGTTAGGTAGGGGGTTGAATCCTGCAAGTGCTCAGTGTGTGGGGGGAGTAGGGTGTGCAATTCCATGTGTATGAGAAATGTCCCTTTTGGCAACTATTACTACACAACACATGCTGCATATTCCATTGTCTAAACACTGATGATGTCAGCACCCTATAAGTATAGCAGGAGAAAGCAATCCCCCCAGTAACGCAAATAGCGCGGTTTGCTAATGCATCTCTCACAAGTGTCATAACATAGTTAGGTAGGGGTTTGAATCCTGCAAGTGCCCAGTGTGTGGGGGAGTAGTGTGTGCAATTCCATGTGTATGAGAAATGTCCCTTTTGGCAACTATTACTACACAACACATGCTGCGTATTCCACTGTCTAAACACTGATGATGTCAGCACCCTATAAGTACAGCAGGAGAAAGGAATCTCCCTAGTAATGCAAATAGCGCGCTCCGATAATGTGTCTCTCACAAATGTCATAACATAGTTAGATAGAGGTTTGAATCCTGCAAGTACCCAGTGTATGTGTGTGGGGGAGTAATGTGTGCAATTCCATGTGTATGAGAAAAGTCCCTTTTGGCAACTATTACTACACAACACATGCTGCATATTCCATTGTCTAAACACTGCTGATGTCAGCACCCTATAAGTACAGCAGGAGAAAGCAATCCTCCTAGTAATGCAAATAGCGCGCTCTGCTAATGCGTCTCTCACAAGTTTCATAACATAATTAGGTACGGGTTTGAATCCTGCAAGTGCCCAGTATGTGTGTGGGGGAGTAGTGTGTGCAATTCCATGTGTATGAAAAATGTCCCTTTTGGCAACTAACTATTACTACACAACACATGCTGCATATTCCACTGTCTAAACACTGATGATGTCAGCACCCTATAAGTACAGCAGGAGAAGGCAATTCCCCCCCAGTAATGCAAATAGCGTGCTCTGCTAATGCGTCTCTCACAAGTGTCATAACATAATTAGGTAGGGGTTTGTATCCTACAAATGCCATATGTATTTTTGTCATACAGTTTGTCCATGTGTGTGGGGGGGTGTTCCCAATATTGCACGACATACATTATATCAGTAATGTCAATGCACACATGATGTATGTGTGTGCCACCTACACATATGTACCTGTGAACTGCAAGAGTTCCCATGTCCAAAGCCTGCCTCATGTGAATACATGGAATATGCATCAGACAACTGTATGACTGTGGTGTTCTGTGCAGGGGCTGCATGTGGTATGTGACTATACAGTGTGGGTTGTAGATGGTGTCATCCCACCAGCGAGGGATACATGATTGGTCTGGAGCATATAGTCCACATGTTGGTGATGAACAGGTGCAGCATGTTGTCACCACTTGTGGGAGTGGTAACAAGTTGTTCCATAGCAATGCAGGGAATGAATGATAAGAACCCTTCAGATAGGGTCTTGCAGCTAGAAGAATGCTCACACTGTATGTTTGGGTAGTCGCAGTACAACCATATAATGGTGTGTGTAGAGACCATCATATTCCCAGTGTTGTCAGGAAGTCCAAGTGGGTTTCCTGGGTATGGGAGTGTGCTGTGTGCCAGGCTATGAACCTGAAGGCAGTCTAACCCACTGTTTGTTGCACATGGAGAGGCTCTGATGCTTTGTGCAGTGCCACCAACCTGGGGGTGTGTGTATCTGAGGTGCCTTTGGATACATCTCCCCTGTTCTGGTTTGGTGCATGTGTAGGGGATGATAAGCATGGTATCAGGATTGATCTGGCACTGATGGTGTGCACCTGGGAGCCTTGTACCAGGAGTCTGTTACTGCATGGATATTGCTGTACCCCCTGCTAAGGACAGTTTCCACTGCATGCATCTTGAGGTTTACACTGCTGCTGTTGAGTAGCATTGCTATTAGTGTCCTATCCCATGTGATACCTGTGTAGGTGGCTATGTAATGTCAGCCTTGCATACAAAGGCACTATGTGTGTAGCAATGCCTCTGCCAATATACAACGGCCCATGGGTGACAGGTGCAAGCTGTCCCATGCAAAGCAATGTGGCTTGTCCAGCATGTAATCCCACACTGGCAGGCATTGGATCCCCTTTGAATGTCACTGAAAGATACATTAATTGCAGAAACTGATGATCCTGCCTACATATTGTGGCAGCATTCTTGGTGAGGGTGAGATGCTACTCAAGGCCAGGGTCATACCAGCCTGTGCCACAAGCTCAGAGAGCCCCTCTATGTCCCCTAACATGTAGTCTAGGGAGGTGCGTCAGAGGTCATACACACTGGCACAGACAATGGCTGAGTCATACTCCTACATGCCTTGGAGTGACCGGTATGCTTGTGTTATGTGGTGGATCATAGTGCCCGACGGGCAGCTCAGCATGACATCACCTTGTTCAGCCTGGGAGCAGGACCTCAGTGTACTTGACAATAGAGGTACCTCATACAACTGTAGCAGGTGTGTTGTCAAGCCGTATGGCCTGTGACTGTTTGGCACACAGGCTTTGTGAGCTATGTGTTGCATGTGCTCTGCTCTGGCTTAACATTTGCTTGTATGTCTGCTTTGCAGGTGTCAGCTGCTCAGGCAGGATGTTATTCTGAGAGCCCAATAATGTACCTTTGTGTTTCTGTGTTTGGATTGCGGTCGTGGCAGGTCTATGGGAGACTGGTACTGTATTCACTGTAGTATCCCACTCCACCTGACAGGGAATACCAGTGCTGTGTTAACAGAGCTTAGCCCCCAGTTTGGCTATGTGGTTGCATCTCTCACATGTGTTGTACGTGTATGGGAAGGGGAGAGGGTTGTCTGTGTACATGAGGCAGCTGTAACATTGCCACATGACTCACAAATTCACCCACTGGACCTGAGAGTAGATCGACAGGTGACCTTTGCACATGCTACCATAGCACTGTGACTCCCATACTAAGTAACGACACATAGGGCCAATGGGGAACAAGGTACTCAAGGTGACTATGTGAGGGTGCAGTGCTCCTGATTCGTTAGTGCTGGCATATATGAATGCTGTCTTGAGCAAATGTGAGGTAAGTCATATGCAATGTGTTACAGGCAAGCTACATGCAAACAGGACAAACAGTGACGTTCTGTCAAGTGACACATGGACATCAGTACAGTAAGCAATACAGATGTCACTAGGGATCCACAGAGGCACTGTATATCTGCACTGCAGGTGGTATTAGTGTTTCAGGAACATAACAGGCAAACATGCATACAAACAAAGCTACAGTTAGCAGGCCTTTATGTAGACTATGCTACAACAAACAATGTGTACGACTTCCAGTAGGTAACAGTGCATATATGCAGGCACTATAAGCCAGTACTCAGACATTCACAGGTCAGACGGGCTGGGTCCAGCCGCACCCCACACAAGTGTATAGACCACGTACCTTCGTAATGTTGAATAACTGGCCTGATACCCAAGTGCTCATACCTGTAATAATACACATGTCAAATAACAGACACTGAGCCCTCACTCAGCAGTTCCAGACTTAGTATGATGTATGCTACTTGTCCTGGCACCACAGTATCCTTGACTTGTATGGACATTCTCCCTCCTGTCATAGTTAGTTCTGTGTTTTGGTGCTGTCATGCATGGTATGAGGTGTGACCTTGTAGTGCTAGTGTGCTCTTGTGATCCTTGAACCTCTTGTGTAGTACTGCACAGGTATCAACATCCTGAAACATCTGCATTGCAGAGTCGTGTGTGGAAACAG
>NC_056743.1:1132208947-1132255793 GCF_019279795.1 Protopterus annectens
TTTTAATATATATATATATATATATATATATATATATATATATATATATATATATTTATATCTGTATATAGATATAGATATATATATTTGTATATATGTATATAAAATATGTATATATATATATATATATAGATGTAGATATATACATATAGATGTGGGGAGAGAGGGGGAGAGAGTGAGAGAGAGACACAGGAGAGTGAGAGTGTGAGGGGGTGGGACAGAGAGAGAGAGATAGTCATATACAGACATATATGTTGTCAGTCAGATCTATCTGTATATGTATATGTCTCTACAGATATCTATATTTGTATGTGTGTATTACATATATCTGTACATACATATTCTACCAATCCCGATGTCTGTGCAGCAAGTGAGAACCTGGTTCAAGGCTCCTGAGAGCATACCAGTGGTACCAGGCTGTACCTCGTATCATGCTTTTTGGCCCCAGGACTCGGAACAAAACAAAAAGGGAGGGGGTGTGTCCATATTCATGAAGGACAACCACACCTCCAGGTTAGTGGCAACACATGAAGCATCACAGACCATCCAGGTGCAGATAACCATAGGCAAACCTGCTATACAACTGGTAGCAAGTTACAGACCACCCTCCCAATCTCAGGAACCACAGTCAGCCTTCCTGAATACATTGGAGGATATGAATGTCCCACCACACACCATCATATTGGGAGACTTCAACTACCCTAGCATACACTGGGTGCATTATTCTACCCCAAACACCCTAGCCCAAAGGTTCCCGGAATTCACTAAGTCAAATGCAGTGGAACAGCTAGTCACCTCTCCCACAACAGGAGATAATATACTAGACCTGATCATCACAAACATGGGGACAATGTGTTACACACTGGAAGTATACCCCTCACTAGTCACATCTGACCACAGACTAATCCCCCTGCATATACATATCCCACCTCCCCCACAACACAAAAGACTACAGTGGGAAACCTCTCACATGCCGACTTTACACTTCTCATAACTGAGTTGGTATCCTTAATGCCCACTGAGCGAGTGGAAACCACTTCCCACAATGCAGACACCTTCACATATGCTTTCTACGGACATCTCCAAGAATGCATGGATCATGCAATCACAAATAAAACCATGACCCTTTCTGCCAAGGGCAGGCATCCTGTCTGGTGGACCCCAGCATTGAACAAATTGTATAACAACAGAAGGTAGCTACTGCACGGCAGAGCATAATTCCATAGAGCTACGGCATCTCTGATCAGCAGTAGTAGAAAGATACATTTTGTTGTACAAACATGCAAGGCCAACGATGAGAGAGACATCGCTATGGACACTACAGATAACCACAAGGCCTTCTTCTGCTATGTTACACACCTGGGTGGGAACCCTCAGATATGTTCATAGTTAGTTCACAGTGACAAACGCTACACTGAACACACAGATAATGCCAACATTCTGGCAGACAGGTTCAGTGCAGATTTCTCCCCTCCCTCACCCACACATGAGGAATTACTTATCCCAGCTGACTGTAACCTCCCTGTCATCTCAGATGTCCTGCTGGGAACCACCCTCAGCAAAGCTGTAAACACAGCATCAATGGGACCTGACGGTATTGCAGGTTGCATGCTACGTGAACTGCAAGAGGAGCTACACATGCACATTAAATGCTATTCAACCGTAGCCTTACTACAGCATATGTACCTGGACACTGGCATACAGCAACAGTAGTCCCACTCCACACAGGAGGCACCTCTACAGACCCTGGTAACTACTGCCCCATAAGCTTAATCAGCCTGGTCTGCAACGCTATGGAAAGGATCATTATGGTACTCATACACAGAGACATTGGGGACTTAGACACTTGATCTCACCCGGTTTGGCTTTGTAGAGGGCAGATCCTGCCTTATGAACCTGGTTGACCTTTTCAAATCAGTCACTAGAGCCATTGACGAGGGCACAGCGGTCCATACAGCCTACCTGGACTTGCCTATGGCTTTCGACACAATACCGCACTCTGGCATCATAGACATGATCAACAGCTGAAATGTAAATCCATATGTCACAAGATGGGTTGCAAACTGGCTAACAGATAGAAACCCTACAGTCAAACTCACTGGTGCCATGTCAGACTCAGAGCCAGTCACAAGTGGTGTCCCACAGGGCTCTGTCCTGGGACCGCTCATGTGCGGCATATAATTCTCAGATGTGGAAGCAGACATGGGTGGGTAGTGGCTGACAATGTTCAAAGATGACTGCATACTAGGCGCCATAGTCGATACACCAGCTGACACATACATCCTATTGACAGGCCTCACGGACACTGTCAACTGGTGCCAGAGTCATGGCCTTAAACTGCATGCCATGTAATGTATACTCATACCCTTTTGGACGGACAAGGTACACACATATTATCACATAGACAGTAACCCACTGAGTACAGACAAAGTAATAGGAGACCTGGTGACACTGATCGATGCTGACCTCTCATTGGACACCCACGTTGCCAAAGTGGTTGGACAGACTTCCTACCTTGCCCACCTTATCATGAAGGGATTCACATCCAGATCACAAGGGGTCATTGTACCCCTATACTCCTCCCTTATCAGGCCCATGACTGTGTACTATGCCCCATTTGGTATGTACCTCACCTGGCACTTGCAACAGCTAGGGGGACCCCATAAGTACATCATCAGGAGGATCAAGGGTCTCCAACAACTGTCATATGCTGCCAGACTAATGTAACTCATGCTCTATTCCATAGCATACTGCCTACGTAGGAGTGATCTGTGCCTGATGTAGTAGGCCATGTCCAATCAGGTATTGATGGACATGTTCCACCTCATACAATCCAAATCCATCAGAACCACAACAGCTAAGGATTTAAACCTCAGCACACATATGAATAGGACATACTGTAGGGACAGATCCATCACTAAGAGGCTTCCCATACTGTGGAACAGGATACCAGTTCATGTTAGGCAGAGACCCTCACTGACACTCTTCATGTGCATTCTTGATGAGTGGATGGGAGATCATAGGTTTACAGCAGGGGTCATCTCTGTGTCACTACTAGACAGAGGCACAGTAAACTAATGATATTATGTGGGGGGGGGGTCTTCACTGTGTCACTACTATACAGAGGCGCAAGTTTATAAATCTATTCTATACACTGTCTGCAGATAGCCTAGTACTAAACTATGACACTGTGAAACTATATATGTCTATGTATTTCTACATCCCTCTCTATCTATGTATACACATATGCATATTATATATATATATATATATATATATATATATATATATATATATATATATATATATCTCACTATACATACGTATACACGTTTTATATATATATATATATATATATATATATATATATATATATATATATATATATATATATATACTCCTTTTTAGTTCCACATATGTATACACACAGTAACGTACTGCTGAACATCCATTACTGTACAACCTACTTGTACATTGCACTACAACCTATATTGCTATGTGCACATAGCTACCGTCACATACATATGTATGTGGAGCCTTCAGTGACAGTTGCAGTATGTCCCCGGCCCTATGCACATCTTCATATACAGAGATACAGACCAATAATACATCTGGAGGGTTCACAGTATGTAGAGTATTAAAGTAGTACTTTACATTACCTGTGTGTGTTGCAGCTGTTTGCGTAGGCTTGCAGTTACTTGGCCTGCTGTCAGCCTCTTTGTTTTGTTGTTACAGTTTTTTTTTCTTTCTTTCTCTTTCTTTCTTTCTTTCTTTCTTTCTTTCTTTCTTTCTTTCTTTCTTTCTTTCTTTTTTTTTCTCTCTCTCTCTACCTCCAGCGGGTGCAATGAAAGAATGAAAGTATTGCATGTGTGGACTGGGAGTACAGGATGCTTTTGTAGGTATCTGCACATGTCCATGTGATGGCCTCTGCACCAATTGTTAGCCAGCATTTACTAATTGCATGCAGCCTGTTGTGTAGTGATTGCAGTTCTCACTGTGATTACAGGACTGTGCTATAAAAAGGCCTGTTAGGTAGGCTTAGCCCTTTCAGATTATCAGGGTGGGGACCATGCTGGTTTGCTGTGGACACTGTTCTATGAGTGTAAGGGTTGGTATGTCTCTCATATTTCAGGCTGTGTTGTAGACACTGCAATGCATGTTGTTCTGTAAGCTGAGTATTCCTTCCTCCAGTGTCCTCTTCTCCGTGTGTATGCAAACTGACACTTATGACTAGTAATACTGTGTATATGGGTGTGTGTGCTTTCCTGTGAGGATTGTGGTGTAACTGGTATATAGCAGTGGCTCTTGCAATCTGTTGCTATGGCTTCAATATTTGGCCTTTACATTCACTCATTGTATGCCTGCTAGGTGTCTTTCCTGTAATGTGTTGCTATGGCTTTCCTATTTTCCATTTACATTCATAGCTTGTAATGCTTGCTAAATCTGTTTGGGCAGCAATTCCCTGTATGTTTGTTGTGGTAGGGTGTTACTGCATGCAGTGTGATTTGGCCATGGTGTGGGCCTTGACACTTACAAGGGTATTTGATCATGCTGCTGAGCAGGCCTCAGATACTCTCTGGAGCATCTTTTATCAGCCTCATGGAATGGTACATAGCAGTGGGTTACTCCAATGACATATTCTGATATTCTGCAGTTGTGACTGTGGGTTATTTCAAGCATATGTATTAGTACACCATTTGTGACGTGCAGGTGGTGCATACCTTCAGTCAGTCATAGTTACCATTGCATGTGTAGTTACACCTTTCTGCCTACTGTTAGTACATTTGACAGGGTGTCAGTGGGGCACAGTTGACATTTGTTTTAACATTAGGGACATCCCTGTAACTCAGTCACAGTTGCTATGTCTGATCTCTTAACTATTCAACTATGGCAGTGTTTATCCTGCTCTGAGTATGTGTGTGGCTTGCCAAATGCTACTGTGACATTATTACCTAGTAGCTACCAACTAGCATGACTGTTTCTCAGCACACAGTACTATTTTACAAATCCACTAGATTTGACAGTAAATATACATGACATGCTTTGTGTACTAGACTTGCTATATTCCCTTTACATTAATTCCTACTATTTTATGATATATTTCTTTCCGCACAATGTTCTTGTGTAGCAGTCATGGCTTAGTGGTAAGTCATGCAGACTAGTGTTTCCAAGGTCCTGGGTTCGAGACTGAGGTTTGTATTTTATTTTGCTGCTAAGAAAACTACAGGCCTTGTCATTCAGAGTGACTAAGGCACTTTTAAGCAGTTGTAAGTGGGTTAGCGCTGGTTTGCGCGGAGGTCACGCATGCGCACTGCCGCTTAGCTTCATGCACACACACTTAGCTAAGCGCACAGAAGCACACTCCCGCTTATTACTGCTTAAAAGTGCTTACTCTCGCGCACAACCGTGCTATTTTCTTTTAAAGAAAAGAAACTGGGGAGATAGGAAAGTGGTGAAAAAGGGGGCACAAAGAGGGTAGGACAGTAGGAAAACAAGCTCGGGTTTTGCATGAGGGATGTAGGAAAGGCCCATAGCTGCCCATTTCTTCGTCAGCAACAGCTGTGCATACGTTTGTAATTTGGTGTGAAATTTGAAACCTTCCACCCCTGAGAGAGGTATGAGGACAACAATAATATTTGTTGTACAGCCAATTGTAATTGCCAGTTTACATTTCCAGCAGACATGTGTGCAAAATGGGCAGCTATGTATGGGGCGTAATTTTTTTGTGGGTACAGAGTACCCTTTTTTTTTTTCCAGGTGAGAGTGGTATGTCAGGTACAGGAAGTCGGTATAGCTGGGGAGGTAGGTAGGGGAGGTTAACAGACAAGACAAACAAGACGCATACAGGGGTGGTGTATGACACATGTGGGGGGGTTACACAATTGACGGGGATGGATGTTTGGATATCTCGAGCCCATGAGCCCACAGATGGCGACAGTGGAACTGAGATCCCCACCCATGGGCAGTTGCCACTGTGCCTTCACTGCCCAGGACGGGGCTGTGCTGGGGGCTGTGTAGGCCGGGCAGCAGGCACGCCCGAGATTTGTGCCACCCGTGCCTCAAGCTGGCGTAGAGGCCCAAGCACAGCGTGCCGGATCTCCCTATGCACCACTGTCCGGACACTACGGAGGGTGAGTGGATGTTCTCCTCCGGCCACGCTTGCAGAGGGGGGATGAGCCCCATCCCCTGCAGCACTTCCACCTGCAGGGGGCACAGCGTCACCGGAGGAGGGTCCGGCCTGGGCACTACTGCCAGGTGCACTCGCCAGCTGAGGTGGGAGAGGTGGGTCCGCTGGAACCCACCTTCCCTGTCGTCCTATGTTTTGCATTATTTTATGACAGTTTGGGTTAGTAACGTACAATACCATTCACAATTAGTTGTAACAGCATACATTAGTATTCCCATTAACCAAACACCCATAAATTCAAGCCATTGAACAGCAAGCATAACACATGCATAATTTGAACAACAATACACAATCCAACAACATGCAGGGTTGATTGATGGCAACAGGCCATCAGGTTTGGATGTATGAACGGGGCACATGCAGCAATGTACATGCAAATATGTATGTACCAACAGGACAAATGTCCAGGGGTGTTAATTGTGAATGCACATACCCATTTCACGTGGAATGGATTGTTTGTGGTTATAGGGTAGGGTGAAGAAATATTTCATTAACAACTTCAAATACCTATACATATGCTGTACATTTCTACTAGCTGCAGATATATACACACTACAGGTTTGACTACAGTTTCCTATGTGACAATTTATTCAGGTTGGTGATAGGAATGTTACTGCTACATCAATATACATTTCATATTTATTCATACACATTCATATCTGGCTCTGTTCAGCTACATCATCCTGCTACATTTGCTTTATATGGCTATAGACAACTGTGGATGTTTGGTATTTCATACAACCATACTATCTGCATATTGCAAACTGAGAGCAACATATCCAGATTTTGGGACACACATTCCAGCTTCAGTACTTTTTCAACACATGTTGCTGTTTGGTTCTGCCTGTCACATTCATTTCATTCTGTACTGACTGCAGTATACTTTATTCAGGAGTTATTACTACTTTATTGGTGGATTCATACCTCTTTCTCACACTCTCTCACTTGTTTTATTTTTACAATTCAGGATGGTACTTAATTCTAGGCTTTATTGACATGTTTTACTTTTAGTTATAACAATCCTTTCCAACAGTCTCACTTGTGTCATGTTTCATAATTTAAACAGGGATATATTTCACACGTGTTTTACTCAGCTTCTGTAGCTGTACTTTTCAGCCTGCTGCAGGTTATGTACTATTATATTACAGGTGGGACATCTTTATTTCAGACTTGTTTCATTTTTATTTTTGGATTACAGGCTGCATCACACTTTTGTAATCAAACAATACTTGCAAACTCTCTTACACTGTTACTTGCACATTTTATTAATAAGTGACTACACTGCACTCTTTTGCAAGCTGTCATACTTATATTTTTTACAGTTACAGGGAGAGAATTACTGACCTGCCTGATGGCGCAACCGCACCAGCCTATCGGCATAGGCTCGACGGTTCGCAGAACGGACACTTGCAGCTGCAATATAAATGAAGTAATATTGGAATACACATCTCCATAATATCAGCTAGGTTACTTTCTTACATAAATAATTACATATAACTTACTCAGTAGTGGGGCGTTGGGCATTTGCCGGGCCTCCTGGATCCAACAGTTCAGTTGGTCCTGCTTCCATCTCTTCAGGTCCGCATGGTGGTGACGGACCTGTTCACCAGTCCTTGGTATTCCTGTGGCACTGGTGAGATCATGTGCCAACCGGTCCCATGCCTCAGCCCTATATGCTTCCCACAGGACCTGGCCCTGCATGAGTTGGGCCTCATGATCATGGACGAGGAGCCAAACCATATATTTGGACTCCTCAATGCCCCACCTCTGTGCTCGGAAGCAACTACCCTCTCCTACACCTGCCATCCTGACTGCAAGTCGGTTCCACAAATGGTTATGCTGTGTATTCCCGCCTATGGGGCTTATATATATGCTGTTCTTCCCACACTTACCTGTGATTGGCCATTTTGGAATTGTATCAGCTTCACAAAACCTGCTTTGTCATGCTCCTCTTTCCATTCATTCCTATATATATGCTATTACTGCATTTCTAAGAGCAACTGCCATGGCTTAGTGGTTCAGTACTTTGACTATGGTGCATGGTATCCTGAGTTCGAGCCTGGCCATTGCTTTTTATATTTTATGACTGTCTACACAGGCTAGGAGGTGTGTCTGTGTAAAGGCAGTTTTGATACAGCTTGCTCAACGTTGCCCGCCGGTTAGCTTGTTGGCGCGGTGCTCAGCTCCGCGCAAATGGGTCACGCTGGTTTACACGTCATTTGGCTGTCAGCATGCATATTATGCTCAGCTCAGCTACAGGCACACACTTTCAGCATTCTAGAACTCTGCTCAACCCCGGGCACTCATTTTACACCTGTTAAACCACTGCTCACCTACGGGCACTCATTTTACACTTGTTAAACCACTGCTCACCTACGGGCACTCATTTTACACCTGTTAAACCACTGCTCACCTATGGGCACTCATTTTACACCTGTTAAACCACTGCTCACCTACGGGCACTCATTTTACACCTGTTAAAGCACTGCTCACCTACGGGCACTCATTTTACACCTGTTAAAACACTGCTCACCTACAGGCAGATATACTCAACTTGTTAGAGTGTAGCTCAGCTATAGGCACATCTGACATTTTTTTTATTTTTTATTATCTCACATTTCTTCAAAATACATGGCCCATTTCATTACATTTTACATGAAATACAATTTTATATATATATACATATATGTCAGGGAATTGTTTCGTGCTTATTTCACTAAAAATAAAAAATTGATGTTGTGGGGGCTCGAACCATGCCTCCTCTTCAGCCAACGTCTCTACCGCTACGCTATTGCTTCTTGGCTTACTTTGCATATTTAGTTCTTATATGCTTTTCCACTGACTGCTAACTGTGGCTAAGTGCCGGGCATGCCCGCGCAAATGACCGCACTCACGGGCAAACATCTTTACAACTTATAAAAAAATATATAAGATGTTCATTCATACATTTTATGGTGAAAGTCTGTAGGGGCATGTGTTGTGTTGTGTTTATTCACATTTACACGTACTTTGTCGTGGGGGTTTACTTTCGGGACTTTTACTCTTCTGGGGGTGTGTCCGTTTGCAGGGCTTGCCCTACGGACATGCCCCCTACTGTCTTACACGGACCGTGTTAACCTTAGGTGTGATTCAGCATGCCCTCATGCATATGCATGGCATGCTGACGTCACACCGTTTAACTGCAGCCTCCGTGTAAGCCTTGTAACTCTTATACGGAGGCTTCGTGAATCCTGCCCATCATCTTAGACAAAATGCTCTACAAAACATTTGCTTAAATTTCTGTCAATATCTAAATGGTAATACATCAGTTCTTAAAAATACAGTACTCTTTGGCACAGAACAGAGACTGAAATTTAACCCCAACCTTTCCTTTAGATGCCAACTAATAATATTTAAAGTAACTGTTTAAAAAGCCGACCAGACAAATTAAAACTCACTACCTAACACCACATCCATATCACATTTAAACATTTTCCCATGTGAAATGTACTCATAAGGTGCAGCTTCTCCCAAAATACTTGCATGACAAACCACTAAGAAATATATTTTGCAAGCATTCTTTATGATAATCTACAGTATATTCAATCACGTCTTGTATTTCATGCACAAACCTTCATAACCTGTAACATGACAACTGCAGAAATCACATTACCAGGATTGCATGACACTGCATATGATGCAGATTCATTCAGGAAATAGCAAATTAATGTTTAATAATGTTTAGATTTTTACAATTTCAAATTGAAGCATCCAATTATACTTGTTATACAACTCAAGCAAACATTTGGTGATACTCATTTTTTTTAATCTTTTTTCATTTTATGATGATATTACTGCTATTTACTTACATATTTATTTACAGATGCATTTCTCCTGTACACTGAACCTGAATATCTACAAGTTTATCAAAAGAAACAGCTTTGTGTAGAAAGCAAAATGTTGACGATACTGAGATGCTATAGTCCATAACAATCATTAATTAAATTTAATGCTATTAAATGTAAATATGAGACAAATACATCCAAAAGGAAAAGTTCGAAGTGTTCAAAGAATATCATAAAAAGTGTAAAGGTAAGGAAGGAAGCATCCATTGAAATCATATGTTCACAAAGTTATACTTCAGATTTCAGATCCATCCCCTTTACTCACTGTGTAGAGCACTGTTGATCCTGTTGTATCCTCAGCTAATAACAAGCTACACCAAGACTGCACTAACAGCATCACTTTTTAATTCCGCTTTTTGCATGACATGGATACACTATAAACATGTGCCTGCTACTTTACTATTTATTACATGTATACTGTGAAAAATATTAGCTAACCTACCACAGAAAATTGATTTGAGAAGATTGCCTATTAGTGAGTCAGAACCTGGCTTTACCCTCTGTCCCTCAGTGCAGGTTGTAGCCAGTTAAACAGAATGTCTGGGTACATATGCACTACCAGACACATGCTCACTTAATGCGATCACTTGGTAGGTGGCACCAAACTCTACAGTAATCACATCTCACTATATTTACATATTGGCGTATCTCTTTTCTATATTATAGGCTGTTATTCATTGCTAAACAAGTCTGAATGCATACCTAAAGAGGACATTTTTACTAAGTCCAGCTTGACTTTCCACTGAAAAATAAAATGAAAAATCTAATAGGTTAATGCCCAAGAAAATGCGGAATGAAATACAGTTTCCTTTGTCTGCCACAGTTTTTAAACTTACAGATGTCTGATGAATATAGTAGAAACCAGAACAAACAATCCAGAAAAGTTACCTTATCAGAAAAGTCATTCAGGCCCATCCACCATGTTTCTTTGCCTTCATCAGCTCGTTTATTATGTTTCAGTACCATTTCCCTTGTTTTTTCCCAAATCCCTCGTCGATATGCTTCTTCTTCAGGGCTTTTATAGTTCCTTTCTGAAAGAAAGTAAGGAATCCCAGCTTCATTTAACACTAAGACATCGATGTCCATTTGACAATCACCACCATTGTTATGAAAATCAAAGTGTGCATGGAATGCTTTGCTGTGTGACTTATTAATTTCTATTTCACTGGTGTACAAAGGGAAGCAATTGAATGTGATTATTAGATAAGGACCATTTGCAGAGTTGTTTGCACAAATTTAGTTTAATCTGATAAGTCCATCTAATCAAAAGTTCTATCTCCACATTGTTTGTAAATGCATTCTGTAATTTTTGCTCCTGTACAACTAATAAGGTACTTTTCATGCACATCTCTCTGAAGAATTATTTCCTTACCATTTCCTTGATTCCACAAACATCCTACTTTGATGTTTAACTTTGTACCACCCTTTTCTCTAACATCTTATAATATAATAGAAGCTTACACAGAAGTCTTACTTGCAACTCTAAGATACTGTATATAGAAGCATAATTTACACTATTTCTTTCTCCCTTGGTGTCCAGTGCCAAGATCCCCCTTATTTTTAACACAAGTAAACTAACACACTCTCTACACTATTTTAATAGTTTTCATTGGCTAAATGTTATAAATGTTGGTTTTCAGAGATATAGCCTCCAAAAGTATTTATTTAGCATTTAATAACTATATTTAATAACTAGGTAGTTGTGTTAGTCTTATGCAGACTAATTTCAACCATGACTTGGGCCAAAGGGAAAACAGCAACTCAATGAAGGGGGCTGGACCAAAACAAGAAACAGAGCTGGATCATGGTCAAATGGTTCCCTGGGCAGGGTAGTTGGACCAGGACCCCATCTTCACACTCCAACACCCTTCCCAGCATCCCTACCCAGCAGCCATTCTAGTATCCCACTGCATACTTCTCTCTCCTTAGTTACCATAAAACACTTTTCAAACATGTCAGTCCACATACTATATTCTTGTTTACTTATACAATGATTACAGATATGTGGATTTAATTTAAAACTTTTATTTAAAATTTTATAACACAAGAACTGACAGCCATTTGCTAAACAAACCAATACAGTCCCATAATGAAAACAGACTTAGCGTGAGCTAGAGTAAACTTCTCTGCCCTTGAAAGTCACATTCATTGAAACTGCATTGAAACCCACATTCATTGAAAATGCATCTGGCCTGTGGTCGATTAAATGTATGTATGGGCTGTTTTCAATCCATGGGGCACCCTGCACAGATTTTAGGACCATGCATAAATGCTTCTTTTCTTTGATTCACCTCCATGATTGTATGAAATGTTATTCTTTATTTAATACATTACCACTTGCTAGAGTGCCTTTTAAAGTGGTAGTTTCGATCATTTTTTTCCAGTAAGCAGTGAAACAAAACATATGAACCAATAATTGCAAGGCTACCCAATTCAGAACATTTCAGCCATAAAAGGTCACTCAAACTGCTGTCATTATAATCCACCAATAGCAGTCAATATGCACAATATCTGCTGAAGTAAAAGTTATTTGAATGATTTCACATTAAAGAGAACTGTGACTAACTTTGCATTTCTGTGCTTCATCTACAAATTCAGTGCCATCTGCCCTTGAAGAATAATTGCCTCTGTTACTTAAAAAAATGAATTCTAGTGACATACAGCAGGGAATGGGTGGCAGACAGATAACTGGTTCATAGCTAGTAGGCATCTCATCCAAAGGAGGTAACACTCAAGATTGCAGCACCTTGAGATGGCCCACGTAGTTTTTAGGATTTAGGCCACTGACATTCTTAGTGAAGAAGCATCATGGTCATTCCAGTTTTGAAAGGTGTTTGGACAATTCAAAGGTTCACAGGTGTATACCAGGCTACTGATCACTATGGCCTTAATAAGCCAAGCCATGCATCCCAAATGAATCCCACAACTTTGTTTTTGCCTTAGAGGTTATTTTCAGGGATATATGCAAGCTAAAGCATGAATTGCAGGCTGTCTCTGTCCATTAGAGATGTAGGTGCTAGACCAGGGATAAATTTCCTATTGGCAGTCTATTGGTCCAGGTTTTGTTTGAATAGTGTTAGGGAAAAGCTCTGCCTCACATGGATGGGTAGTCTGATCCAAAGAAGATGGGATTTTCTCAGACATGTACCTGTCTAGCCAACATATCCTATCTGTCAAAAGCAAGATTTAAGTCCCTAGATCAAGTAGTTCTGATGCTACTGGCTTTGTGGATATGCAAAAGTTCCATCAAAAAAGGATCTGATGATGACTTGTATGCCAGGCATAAATTTATAGTCTACAGGAAACAGAGTAGACAGATAGGGCTTTGAGGTGATCTACACAGGACATTTTCTTAATGCCCTGTATTCTTTTTCTGAGGAACATCTGCAGATGTTCTAGTTGCTGCATGTGTGTGGTCAGATGCATATCGAAGGGGGGTATTGTGCATAATGATGGTTTTCATGAAAGATAAATATAGAGGACCAGTGACCCCTTGGATCTCAATGCCATGCCCTTGTTTATAAGTTGAGCAACACAGAAAGCTTTCCTTGCTACCTTGGACACATGTTGGTCAAAGGCCAGTTACTGTCTATATATGTCCTTAAATCTCTGACTATTGATTCCACTCTTAGGGGTATGTTATTAATGATGTAGTTTCCTAGGGTGGCTGAAAGCCCAAAGGGTAATAATATGCATTTCTTGGCACTGAGTTTTAAATTGTAGCTTTGGCACAAGTTGTGTCTGTGTTTGTCCTTCTTTTAGAATGTTTGTGCCTTGGGGAGATTCTGTGACTGCTTCTTATTTGCAATCATCTGCAAACATGCACAGTCAGAGGCCCTTTGCCTTGATTTCTGAGAAGTAAATGCCAAAAAAGGAACAGATACAGCACAGAACCCTGAGGGACTCCAGTAGTGACCAGACACATTGTGGAGGTCGTCCCCCCTATCCTAACTTCCTGGGTCCAGTCTTAGAATCAGATGGCTTTCAAACACATAAGATAAGGATATTTTGTTAATTCCAAGAGTTTTTCTTTTTACAATACCTAAGTGGGGTATTGCGTAAAATGCCTTGGATAGGTCAAAATAGGCAGTATGCACCATTTTTCCTTCATCCATTGGCAATGAAGTCTACCAGGCTGTTCAGGCATAATCTGCCCTTGATGAAGCCAAACAGGGTTATATTCAATGTCTTAATGTTTTCTGTGTCACTATTAATCATTTTCATATTAATTCTGTCTGTGGCTTTGCATAAGAGATGGTTCAAACTTACGGGTCTGTAGTTCCGATTGGTCTACTGGTGGACCACCTATATGCAGAAGGATGACTGTTGCAGTCCTCCATTCATATGGCTCAAAACTTTTCTTCAGGCTATGGTTAAAAAGTGACTACAGTGGCCTAGTTAGGATATGTTTCAGGGTATTTAGGAGGCACTTTTGAATATTGTCAGAGTCCATCAATGAGGGGGTTCTTGGCCTTAGAGAGTGCATCTAGTACTTGCACCCTAATAATAATTGAGAGAGTACTGTTTGATGGTATTTCCTGAGATACTGGGGAGGGCAGACAGGGAGAGACAAAAACTGGAACTGAATTTGTCAGGCAGCAGATTTGCTATGGCTCCCAGCTCTGTGAAAGTGGTTCCATTTGTTGGCAGTTCTGCACACTGTTGTGTACTGCCTTTAATGTTTTGGATAGCTAAAGAAAGCTTTGTAGTTGTTATTGGTCTAGGAGACTATCTTTACCTCAAAATTGGCTTTGGTGGGCTTAATTTGCCCTCTTAATCGTCGATTTAGCTTGATGAGAGAGTTTTTTTTTTTCCTGGGTGTTCTATTTCCTAATTTAAATTATGTTTTTTCTTTTGTTGTACAGCCTGTTATCTTTGGATTCCACCAGGGGAGGTTAGTATTTTGAGTTTTTTTGGCTCATTTCTGGTAGGCACATCATTCTTTGCACAACTGTTAACATGGTTGCACGCAGTTACTGTGAACAACTCTGTATAGGCTGCTGTGATATCTGGGTTTGTAGGGACTTGAAGTATTGACAGGTTATCAGTTAATAATAGGGAGTTCACCTTCAACACTTACAGGCTTTACTGACATTATAGAATTGATTTTCATATTGAAGGACACACTTTATGTTCTGACTATACCAGACAAGACAAGACAATGGGGGAGGGAGGGGATTTCAAGGTTATCACATATTTGCATGTACTAGGTCTAGTATGTTTGAACCCATAGTGGGTGTATGGACAGTTTGGTCCAGAATGTTGATGTTTACAAAGTCCAGGAGTTTCTGGACTTGGGATCATGTAGGATTCCCAGTTTATAGAAGGGTAATTAAAGTTGCCTACAAATATGGTATTTGTTTGAATGGTGAGTGCCCCCAGTATGTCTAAGTATAAGTCATGGGGTTCATGGGCCATAAAAGGTGGCATATATCTTGCTAAGATATGATGATGTTAATGGTAATTTGACCATGGAGAAACTCCAGCACGCCATCCTGTTTGAACAACCTTGAGGTATGTTTGTTATGGATGTAGATGGAGGCACCTCCACCTTTAGTCCCTCCCTGTATAGCAGCTGATCTAAATGTGTGGGAAGCACTAAAGCCTTGCACTGCCTGGGTACTTTCCACCACTTTAAATCATATCTCGGTAACTGCACAGCTATCTACATTCTCCAAGGTGGATAAAGTTGGAGGGAGTAGAGCTTCTTGTATAAACTCCTAACATTGAAAAGTAACACCTTTAGATTCCTTTGGGTTCATTTTGTTACCTTTTGAAGGTTTGTCAATTTGGTGTTAGCTAGAAAAGGTACTATAGGGTGGTAAACGATATTTTAGCCTATATTTGAAAGCATAGAGGGGCAAATGCATACCATCCTTGGCAAAGCAACACAGTCTGTCGACCATATCCTCCCATACTGATAAATGTCTTACTCCCTTTGAATGACACCAGAAACTAAGCCAGTTATTAAAGTCAGTCATTATAAACATTACAATTCACCTATCACCCTACAGAAAACTCTATTTAGTGATACATTATTAGGATGTGTTCCATGTGGTCATTGTAGTGCTTGTTCACAGATACATCAAACCAAGGAATTTACTAGCTGTAACACATCCAAGATTAACCAAATAAGATGTTTTGGTAATTGCAGCAGTGACTGGATTATCTATTTGGCCACCTGCTTCTGTTCCTCATTTGGACAAACGTCCAGACCTTTCAGAAACCAAATTAGTGAGCATTTAAGTGAAATTCGAAACAAAAGGATCTCTAACACCCCTTACAAACACACTCTAACACATAAAACTGCTAAATTCACCTTTACTATCATACACAAAATACAAATTAATAGGACATCCAAAGCTGGATGGCACAATATATTAAATAATAAATAATCTTCTTGGATAATCAGGCTAGGTGCTCTATTTAAACCAGGCCTGAATGAATTAAGCTCATTTTTGGTTTGTATTAACTGACTAACTGATGAATCACTCCAATTAAGCTATTAAGCCTTTCTGGCTAATCTGTGTGTATATAAGCAGTAATCAGGGTTTGCTCTAATGAATACATTTTGTTGCACTGAAGAAGGCTTGAATTTTCAGCCGAAACCGGTTTGCTGTAGATATTATATTTATGGGTTTGCCACAATAAACTTCTAAGAATTGTCATCTTTCCCTTGTGCTGGATTTCTTTTTGGACTTTTGGTTACAGTGGTTTGATCCATGCACTTTGTCTACCCTGCGTATCTTTGGTTTAGTCATGTGTAGTGATGACAACAGCCATAGCACTGACCAAACTAAGGCTATAGGGTAGTGTAGTAAGAGTTGTAAGGTACAGATAACAGCACTGACTAGGAAAGTAATGTAGACTACAGGAATATCCTAGTTGTTAATTGACACCCCCCCACCATATCTCGAACAATAATAAATATACCCACCCCAACTGGTATGTAATGACTCTGATAATGTCCATTTGTTTGATAAATATTTTCATGGTTCCCATGTGCAATATTGAATAATTCCAACATTGGTGGCATGGTGCTATAAATGTACTTGCATGCTGTTCTTATTACCACTGCGGTCCCCTATATGCATGTGTTCTGTTTGCTATGCAACTGTTCCGTATCTGGTGTCTGGGTTAATGGGAATATCTATGCCTGCTGTTATACCTAACCCTGGAATGTGTTGACTATTACTAACCCACAAATGATGATGTAATCTAAACCCTACAGCATGCTTGGGAAGGCCAGTTCTAGCAGACCCACCTGTCCCACCTCAGCAGGCCGAGGCACCGGGCACCAGCATGTCTGGGGTCCAACCCGGGACCTCCCTGTCCAATGGTCCTGCACCACCTTCGGTTGGAACCACCTCAGGGTATGGGGCTCGTCCCTCCCTCGGAGTGGGCACAGACAGGCACCTGTCACCCATCACCAGGTCGGGGTCAGGGTGCGTAAAGCAATCAGCGAGCAGTTTGGTGATGTTCTACTCCAGCTCGAGGGCCGCATGTCACGATTAGAGAGTCAGTCTGGCTCTGCGACTCAGCCCCCAGCACAGCCACCTTCGGGGCTGTGAATGTGCAGTGGTGGCTGCCCATGAATGGGGGCCTCAGGCTCACTGTTACCACTAGAGGGCTTGTGGGCTTTCGATATCCCAACACCCCTCCCCATCAAGGTGTTTACCCCCCACATGTGTCATATACCACCCCTGCATGTGTCTTCTTTGTCTTGTCTGTTAACCTTCCCAACCTATTTTCCCAAATATACCTACTATCCCTCCCCAACATCCCACTCTCACCTGAAAAAAAGGGTAATCTGTTCCCACAAAAAATCTTGCCCCATACATAGCTGTCCATTTTATACACATGTCCACTGGACACATGTAATCCAGTCTAATTGGCATCACACCTTATTATTGTTGTCCTCACATCTCTCCCAGGGGTTTGAATGTCCAAATCTACCTCCAAATGCAGTGTATATGCACAGCTGTTGCTGTAGAAGAAATTGGCAGCTATGGACCTTCCCTACACCCTTCCTGCACATCCCTGGCTATTTTCCCCTACTGTCTTTCCCTCTTTGTGCCCCTTTTTTCGCCACTTTCCTATCAACCCCTTTTTCTTTTCTTTTAAAGAAATTAGCACAGGGTAAGCAGCAGTAAGCACTTTTAAGCAGCAGTAAGTGGGTTTAAGCCTGTCTGAGTGGGAGTAATCAATGCCTACACAGGTTAAGCAATTTAGAAGCTGAGTATAAGACATTGTAACCGGAAGTTAGCAGTGCTTACCTCCGCGCAAACCTGCTTACAACTGCTTTAAAGTGCCTTAATCACTCTGTATCCAATGGCCCGTGTTCTGTCCAGCAACAAAATAAACAGACCCTGCAAGGCTTGAACCCAGGACCCTGCACACCATAGACAAAGTGATTTACCACTAAATCATGCCAGATTTACATAAATCTGATGTTTTCAGAAACATATCCAGCCCAGTCATGCAACAGTACAGAGAATGTATTCCAACATTTAGATGTATGTGTGTGTGTAAATATATTAATATCTAAACAGATACAACATATCTGTATATGTATATATATATATATATATATATATATATATATATATATATATATTATATATATATATATATATATATATATATATATACATATATCTATCATATATATATATATATATATATATATATATATATATATATACATAGACATCACACACATGTATTTTGCTGTTAGCATGGATTGACTATAGCTGATCACTATAGCTGAACTGCATGCTGTTCTGTACCATATGTTCTGCATGTTGGCAGATGGGTAATAGGAGGACTGTGTGTACTATCATTATGCAACCTTACCTGTGTGTGTGTGTATGTGTGTGTGTGTGTGTGTGTGTGTGTGTGTGTGTGTGTGTGTGTGTGTGTGTGTGTGTGTGTATGTGCAGCCTGGTGATTAGTTAGTTTGCCTGCAGGGTCACTCTGGTGAAGTGGAGGGAGGTAGATGCATGTAGGATGCGTGTGTGCATGTGTGTGTTTATGTTTGTGGCCATGTTCATACAGCTGTACCTCCCTTTGGGACCATGCAGTACATGGACATGGACTGCCACATTACACACCAGGAATACCTGTCATGTGTGTAAGCACAGGACAGCAAATAATATAATATGGTCTGTAGCATGGAACAGGCCTCCAGATGGAAGGTAGACCCCAGGTACATACTTAATATTGCAGTCAGCAGAGAGTACACCTACAACCCATGTATGCAGCTCTACAGATGCATTGGGGAAGTACTAGTCAACACCAGAGAGTGTATCCAAATACTACAGTTGTTACATGATGGCCTGACGGAGCAGTATATCTGGCATGTACTGAGCATTATATACACATGACACAGCAGTGGGAGGTATTATGGATACAACATAGTAGCCCACACATATAGGGGCCATGCACATAATTTCTGGGCATACAGAGGGTGCATACTGTATAACAGCAGTGAGGCCATGTAAATCCACTACACACAGGTCAGGCAGGTAAAGTAGCAATAGGCCTTGTGTTGTGGCCGCTTGTGTGGACATTTAGAGGATTGTGATGTTAATGAGGGGTATGAATGTGTGTATGTTAACAAGTGTGGTGCAGGATGGGTAACACATGGACATATATGTAGGACTGTCTGTAAAGCCATGGACAGGTATGTATTATGGAGGTGTGTGTGTGTGTGTGTGTGTGTGTGTGTGTGTGTGTGTGTGTGTGTGTGTGTGTGTGTGTGTGTGTGTGTGTGTGTGTGTGTGTGTGTGTGTGTGTGTGTGTGTGTGTGTGTGTGTGTGTGTGTGTGTGTATACTGTTAGGCAATGCTGTACAGGTTTTAAAGTGCATTTATTGTTTTCCCCCACAGGTGGCGAGGTGGGTCAGGGTCCCTCTTGCATGCAATCTTTTGTAAGTGTCCATACTGACACCGATGATGATGATGATAATATTGTTGAGGCACAGGTGGGGTTGTCAGGGGCTGACGTTTGACATCCCCCTTTTAGCCACCCCACCCCTGCACACAGTTTCAGTGCCTATATGTATCCCATCACCAGTGGCCATAGTGGAGGGACAGCTGGTGTTCAGTGGCAGTGCAAAGGAAAGTGTGGTAACCATGCCTACTGTGTCCAGTTGCAGCAGGCATAACCGGATGTCTGGCAGGCCACCACATAGGCAGATGTCTCAGGGTGCTCGTGGTAGATTACATAGCTGCTATCAGCAGAAGCATGTTTCAGGCTGTCATGGTGGTGCAGGCACATATAGAATGTTACCACAGACAGGGCCTGAGGCTGCAGAAGGCTGCTCTCGCATCTTCAAATGACAATGCCCATGAACTGGCTGGTGCCATCTGAGGATTAACTGAGTTCATGGATAGACGGTCGGGTAAGATGATGGCCCTCATCAACCATAGTCTGTCTGTGCTTGAATGTGTTGTGGGAGTGCAGCAACATCCGTGTGGATGTAGGCCAGCAATACCAACAGCTGGTAGTCAACGTGGATGTGCCAGGAAACCAAGGGGCTCCCGTAGTGGCAGTAGCAGCCCCAGCAGTGTAGGGGGTGTGCTGTACACACCACACCACAGCAGGCCACGTGCATATGGTCCTGGCCATTCCCATGAGGGACCTGTTACCAGCAGACAGATGTCATCAGCAGGTGAAAGTATTGCATCGAGACCTAGAACCCCTGGCAGGCACAGTCCACGTGCCCATGGCTGGAGGCAGTAAACTGCACACCCTGCTAGGTATGGTCTGCAGCTGTCCATAAACACCTGTGTAGGGCAGCCACATGGATGAACTATGTGCATACTTACCCACAAACTATGCAAACACACCTAGGGCAACTCCATACCTACACACACCACATCAGCTCCCCAGAGTACACCCCTCACCCACACACATGGTGTAAAATGTATGGCCCACCCTCGGTCTTTGGCAAACCAACACCACACCCTGTGCATATGATGACACCTGTGCCCCACCCTGTCATCCATACCCATCAATGCAGGGACAGGCTGATATGGTTCTGATGCACACGGTGACTGTACAACAGTGTACCACAGTACTGCAGTGTAACATGTTGTAGGGAGTAGAGTGTGAGGTATATTTGGCAGGTAGTGTAACCATCCAGAAATGATGCCTTATAGCTCTTAGTAGCATTGGCTGGTTGTGGTCTCTATAATGTTATCCAATTGTGTTGTAGGTGTACATGTGTCAGCACTAGGATGCCCTGTGCATATGATGATACCAGTGCCCCATCCCTGTCATCCATACCATCGATGCAGGGACAGGCTGATATGGTTCTGATGCACATGGTGACTCTACAACAGTGTACCACAGTACTGCAGTGCAACATGTTGCAGGGAGTACAGTGTGAGGCATATTTGGCAGGTAGTGTAGCTGTTCAGCAATGATGCATTATACCTGTTAGTAACACTGGTTGAGTGCAGTCCCTATAATGTTATCCATGTGTGTTGTAGGTGTACATGTGTCAGCATGAGGATAGTCTGCAGTCAAATTGCACAACAGGGTATGTCACTGTGCTGACACCCTGGCTGTGACATATCTGGGGTACAGTCGAACACATTTCACAGATTACTAAACCAGTTATTGTCTGTGCCACATGAACAGGCTGCCCACTGAGACATGTATACCCTGCAGCCTGATGTAGACCCATCCACATACACGCATACTGTTACTTGCCAACATCGGGACTAGACCCCTACCTAGCTATGTTGTGATACTGATGTGTGTGGCTTACATTGCACACTGCACAACATTTAGGGTGAGGTGTATCCCAGGTTGAATGGTACATGCAGAGCATCCCCCATGTACAGTATGCTAATGGGGGATGTAATGGGTATATAGTGTGACATACTATCATATACATATTTACAGACACATAACAGCCAGACACACACCTGAGATACCAGGGCCTATCACTGCTAATTAACTTGACCGTGTCTCCAATGTGTTACAGGTAGGCTGCACACATCACATGCATAACTGGCTTGGATTGTGGTAACAGTTACCTGTATGTTTGTTGGTGACAGTGGTAACCATAACGTAGTACACGGGACATATACCTGGTGTACCTTGGTTTAATAACAGTGTACATAGCACCCACATCTCCCACTGGATATTGTACTCCCTGAAACCCATGATGACACTCTGCCATACCCACCATCACACATTGGCCACGACTGCGATACCTACCCATAGTATACCCCAACATTGGTACTACAGGGATATGCATCTCATGCACATGCCACACGCATAGTAGGGGGTCAATCAAGTGTAGGTTGCCTGTACATATCCCAGCTGGATACCTGCCATCTGCACATCTGTACAGGGACTGACAGTCATCAGCTTGGCAGTTAGCTATGCAGTAGCATGAGTGCATTGACAGACCAGTAAGGGGTATATACTGTGACACAGCTCACACACCAGGGATACAACAGGGAGGCCTCGGTGACCAGCCATGCTCGCAGGTGTGCCTGTTGTCAGTACTACATTAAAAACTCTGCTCTTGCCTGGGTTAGCACTGTCAACAGTAGTACTGCCATGATACATTACATGCCAGTGTGACAGCACATACCCTGGGCTACTACACCTGTATGTAGCACATTCACACAGATAACAGTGCTATACAGGCCTCATATAAGTCTGTGACCCACACATGACACCCCTTGCTAATGTAATGACAGCACATAGGTGCATGTATTGTACATGACATTACATGCATTTATTACAGGTTATCAGACTAGGTTGTGTGTCCTGGTTACCAGGGCTAAGCTATGCTTAGCAAGTATCAACATTGCTGCAATATAACAGCTAAGCTGATTTATGCACTGGTAAGCACTGCCTACACTGTTTAAATGCTTGCACGTTTACCCATAGCTTAGCACCGCTTAGCTTCGCACAAACCCATGCAAACCCACTTAAAGCTGCTCAAAACTGCCTTAACTACTCTGTATCTGACAGCCCTTGTCCTGCCCAGCAACAAAATGAACAGCCCTTACAGGTCTTGAACCCAGGACCCTTTACACTGAAGTCATAGCACTTAACCACTACGCCATGACCACTGTGAAGACTGCTGTTGTTTTACCAATATAGCTGTCAATACACATATTGAGTAGTATTGAACATTTGCCTGTAGTTCCTAACTTGTGTAGTCCTTGTTATTAATATGACTGTTGCATCACATATGTTGTTTTATTATAATGTGCACATGTCTGTACACACATCTGTATAGTGCTACACACACACACACACATATATATATATATATATATATATATATATATATATATATATATATATATATATATATATTGCCATGTGTACATCTCTTTGTACATATATATATATGTGTGTGTGTGTGTGTGTGTGTGTGTGTATATATAGGTATACGTATATGTATATATAGATATATGTGTATATAGCTATATATGTATGAACATCCTATGTGTACAGATATGCCTAGTTGTGTTGGTATTTATGTAGATATCTATAACTATATGTGCATACATATCAATTCTGATATACCTACTATTGTCAATATATCTGTAGATATCCATATGTATATGTGCATATGTATCACTATCTGTGTATGTGTATACATATATTGCTCTGTATATGTATATATCTGGGTGTGTATATGTATATCTATGTACGTATACATACCCATCTATATATGTCGATATGTATATGTGTAATTATATATATAGATATCTGGATAATTACATGTACATATATTTTCACCATATGTCCTGAAGATGGAGTGTAGCCCTACCTCATCCCCTACAGTCCCAACTTCATAGTGCAAGGGGATGTCAGGTATGTATAGCAGGTATATTAGTAGACTATTGCTACTGTAATAGGGATTGTCTTCACAGACATGGTGTGTGTGGGAGGTCACATCTGCATTTCACATGTGCACCATTGGCTACTGACAGACATCCTAAGGACATCATAGTACAGTACCGCTACTAGCACATAATGCCCCTGTGGACTGCAGCAGAGATATTGTCCACGCAGTAATGCCCCTGTGAACTGCAGCAAAGATACTGGCCAATATATGTGGACATTTTGACACAGTCCGTACAGTCCAGAGGTATACACAGAACCTTAGTGCAAAACATGTGGACCAAGCCTGACAATATGGATGTTAACAGCCTTGAAGATGAGTATAACACATAATGACTGGTATACATTTGCCCCCATAGGTCATGCATTCACACACCCCTGTCTGTCCTGACACATAATAACCTCTGGTACAGGGGTGCCATGGCCACATACTACCCACTAGATATTGACATACATTTGTACAGCATCCCACTGCTCTGACATACATGACTGTTAAGGGAGGCGCAGCAGCAGTACATCTGGCAAGTATCTGGACATAACATCTCATTGGGTAAGTACACTAAGCTGCTAGGCATGCAACAATGCACTGTGCAGGCTACAGGCAGACTGGCTCAACACTGGCCTACATCTCCTATGGGGGAATGCACATGTACCTGCATATATAGCAGGCTGTACAGGCATGTCACAGCACAGAGTAAGATACACCTGTGTGAAAGTGCATAACCACAACCAATGTGAACACAGCCACAACCACATATAGTAAGCTAGCATAATATTACAGTATATTGGCTATCTGTTCAACACCATCCTCATATGTGCCACTCACAGACCAACCTTACATATACTGGGCCACTACACAGTGTGGTCTGATGCCTGTCTGTGGTATGGGACATGTGTGTGTATGGCCCTACAAACATGTAAGCCAATATGGTAACATACAGTGGAGCAGCATATAACATCAGATAGGATGGGACCTAGAACAATGACATCTACCACAGTCTGTACACAGGCCAAAGTACATATTAACAATACACACACTGTTGACATTCACCATAAGTAAACAGACCTCAGTACTGTATAAACAACCACAGAATGTCCAGGTTATGTCATCAAATATAACCCCTACTGTACATAACATGTGTAGCAGTCTGATATCTCACTGGCTTGTTATCAGATATGATGACACTTATTATGGTGTACAGCACATATGCACCTCTTAATACATGACATATGTACAAAGGTTGACAGAGTTGTTGCTGGAAGCACATACACAGGGCCAGTATTGACATGTTGCTGTGATAACCTCATACATTTACTGTTGTAACAGGGTTTATTGCAACGTATGTCCTATGAGGTATATGAAGTCAGTAACTGTCACGGCTTTCACCATCTACAGACTGCAATCCTCACACTACCTTCTGCAGTTCACAGATAGATGCTCTGTGAGTAACACATGAAACCAAAGGTACCACACACTGCCCAGTCTGCAGAGGACGCTACAGATGGAGATTCCTCATAAACATATAAATGACATGGCAGGTATTAAAACATGTAGGACAGCCATATCCACACACACACTGTTAAACCAACATTACTCCAAATGCAGTATAGCAGCACTTACAGTCTGTAGTCAGGTCAGGCACATACCCCTCCTGTGTGTTGCCCTGTTTCCACAATGTATGTTGTTAGAAGTAAATCCCCAATCCATCTGAGATGCTGTTTGCCAAACAACAGATCTAACTCCTGCTCACAGTGAATGAAAAGGCCCAACACCAACATGATGTTCCTAGATATTGGAGTGTGTTTCCATGCAATTGGCGATGGGAATGTTGCCACAGCTGTTTCACATGCAATCAGCTAGGGGTGGGCTGCAATTCATGCAGAGGCCATCAGCTGATCATGAGCATCACTTAAAATACACATGCTGCTGCCTAAGCAAAGCAGGTGTAGGTCTTCACATCCACCAGAGAGGGAATGAGAGAGGCATACAGAGGCAAAGACATGTCAGGGAGGAGTGGGAGAGTAAAACTTAAGCATGTTTGTGTCATACACCTACCAGCACAGGGTATCAAGCCCCTGATGACTATGTAGTGCTATCACATTTCTATGCAGTTATTGGATGCGCCACACAGGTTACATGTTGTGAAGCCCTCAGAATATATATGTGATGGTGAGTGACATCTGCAACAGGGATATGGTAGCTATATGGTAGGTGTAGTACACATGCCTGTCCGCATGAACAGGTGCCAACATCAACACAGCCACATTCTTACAGGGACGCACATACATTGACACACTTGACAGGGCCAGGAATACAACCCATCACTAGTGAGATTGCCACAACACATTACTGTGCAAGTGTCACATACACCACAGGGGTCATACAGAGGTTTTATGGGCAAAAGGTATGGGGAGGTGTCTGACATCAGACAGCATGCTTCAGTATGCCAATGGGGGTTGTAGTGAGTGTGAATGTGAACATACGCATAATACAACACACACACACACACACACACACACACACACACACACACACACACACACACACACACACACACACACACAGTGCAGTACTGACATGCATGGGTGCATTGATTCACAGGTGTGTAGTGGTCAACTGTGCCAGATGGCTATACAAGGCTAGGGGATGGGTACACCTTGGCATCAGACCACATGACAATGGTCTGCATTGTGGATCATGGGTGTAAATTCTGGATTTGCCCACACAGGTGGGTATTGTATTCACCATCCAGTCACCTGTGTGACTACTGCATATGGGCAATGCTGTACATTGCTTGCCATGTATGTGTTCCTTAGTCCATGACATGGACAGTGTCTGTGATGTGCACACCTCCCACATGCATGTACAGTGACATGTGGAACTGTATCTGGGGTGTCTGGCCCTTGTTGTGTACACAGATTATCATCAGATGTGCCAGTCATGGCCACATGTGGCGGGAACTGGTAATGGACAGCAGGTTTACCCTGCACCTAGGTTGATAGCATGCTAATGGCATTCCCTGGTGTCAGTGGCATCTGTCCATACAGGGCATGTTTTCAGGCATGGTATGTCCTTTGTGGGTCACATTTGATGGCACCACAGGTGTTGCAGGTGTCCAGTGGGGAACATATGGAAGGTGTTCTGTCATAGGTTCATAGGTTCATACTAGGCTATTTGCCCTGGGGCATTTATAAGCCTAGCCCGAGTGTGTTTGGCTTTCGCCATCCTTCCTTAGAATTCAGTTTGCTATGCCCTTTTTAAGGTTAGTTTACTGAGCCTCTGTCTAGCAGAGACACAGAAGTAATCCCTGGGGTAAATCTACGATCTCCCATCCACTCATCAAGATTCCTCTTGGAGAGAGTCAGTGAGGTGCTCTGCCTAACCTGAATTGGTATTCTATTACAAAGTGAAGGGAGCCTTTGTGTTATGAATCTGTCCCTCCAGCATGTTCTATTTAGCTCTGTGCTAAGGTTCAAATCCCTCGAGCGCGTGGTTCTAAGGGATTTGGATTTTCTGAGTTGGAGCATGTCCATTAATTCTGGGTTGGACTTAGCTTTGTATGTCAGGCATAGATCACCTCAAAGTAGGCGGTATGCGACTGAGTAAAGCTGGAGTTTCTTTAACCTGGCAGCATATGGCATCTGCTTGAGTCCCTTGAGCCTCTTTGTAAGGTACTTTTGGGGTCTTTTTAGCTGCTGTAGGTGGCGGGTAAGGTACATCCCAAAAGGGGCATTGCATTCTATGATGGGCCTGATGAGGGATGAATACAGGGGCACTATTACCTCCCCTGATCTAGATGTGAGTCCTTTCTTGATAAGGTGGGCTATGTAGAAAGTCTTTCTAACCACTTTGGTAACGTGGTTGTCAAAGGAGAGATTGCTATCAACTTGGGTCCCCAGATCCCTAATTACTTCTTCTGTATTTAATGGGTTTCCACCTATATGGTAGCTTGTGGGTACTTTATTTTTGCCAAAGGGTATGACTATACACTTCTTGGCATTCAGCTTTAGGCCATGGCTCTGGCACCAGTAATCCATCTCTGTGAGACCTTTTTGAAGGATGTCCATGTCAGCTGCAGAGTCAATAATGGCTCCCAGCTTGCAGTCATCCGCGAACTTAGTCAGCCATAGTCCTCCCATGCTGGCCTGAACATCAGAAAAGTAAATGCCGAACAAGAGAGGTCCCAGGACCGAGCACTGTGGGGCACCACTTGTGACCGGTTTCGAGTCAGGCATGACTCCTGCAATTCTGACTCTGTGGGTTCTGTCTTTGAGCCAGTTAGCCACCCATCTTGTGACATAGGGGTTTATGTTTAAGCTGGATAGCTTATCTATGATGCCTGAGTGGGGTATTGTGTCAGATGTTCATAATTGGTTAAATACCATTTAATTACAGTTCATTGACAATACATTTAAAGAAGAAATACCCCTAACTTAAAAACTCTTGTTTGAGTTTGGTTGAAAATAATAGTAATACAAACCACAGAAATAAAAAAGACATGTCCATAGGTCGAAAACTTCGTGTTTATCTGAAGTTTTACACTTGTCAAAAAGGTCAAAATTGGAAATAACTAAACCAATAACTTTAAATGACTTTAAATGAGTCTATGACATTTTTGGATACACATATATATGTTTTTTAAGTATGACTTATTATGGTTTTAGAACAACAGTTCGTAAGCAACTTTTTAAGAAGTTACTTTTGTTTTGAGATTTTGGTTCCGTATAGAGTCATACCAAATTAAAAATTAATATTGGTTTAGTTATTTCCGTTATTTCCCTTCATCTATAGCCTTGGTGACTGTTTCGAAGAAGTCTACCAGGTTCAAGAGGCAGGATCTGCCCTTGACAAAGCCGAACTGAGTAGGATCCAATGTCTGTAGGTCTCCAATGTCTTTGTTTATGAGTTCCATGATGATCCTCTCCATGGCTTTGCAGATAAGGCTGGTCAGGCATATGGGGCGATAGTTACCAGGGTCTGTTGAGGCACCACCTTTGTGGAGCAGGACCACTGTTGCTATACGCCATTCTTTGGGTACATATCCCGTAGTGAGGCTGAGATTGTATAGCAGTTTTACGTGTGGGTTTAGTTCTTCTTGGAGTTCATGTAGGAAGCAACCCGGGACACCGTCTGGTCCCATTGAGGCAGTGTTTTTTGCCTTGGCAAGGACGGCCTTCACCTGGACATCTGAGATGTTTGGGAGGCTGCACTCTACTGGGATAGATATTTGCTCTTTAGGGGGGAAGGGGGGAGAAGTTTGCACTGAACCTGTCTGCCAGGATGTTGGCAATGTCTGTGGGTTCAGTGTATTTTTTGTCATTTAGAATCAACTCTGAACATACCTGGGAGTTGCATCCCAGGTTCCTAACATAGCTAAAGAAGGCCTTGTGATTGTCTTTTGTGTCCTGTGGAATTTTTCTTTCGAAACTGGCCTTGGAGGATTTTATGAGGGATCGTAATTTTTTGCTAGTACTGATCAGAGATGCCTTCCCTTTTAGGGATTTTGCTCTATCATGTAGTAGCTTCCTCCTTCTGTTGTACAACTTATTTATGGCTGGGGTCCACCAGACTGGATGCTTGCCTTTGGACGCTTGGGTCTTGATTTTGTTTGGGATAGCATGGTCCATGCACTCCTGGAGGTGTCCATAGAATGCGTTTATATAGGATTCTTTGGTTTGGGCTGTAGTTTCCACCAATCCTGGGGCCTTGAAGGATTCCACTTCAGATTTCAGAAGTGGGAAGTTCGCTTTTGAGAAGTTTTTCACTGTGGTTTTCTGGGCTGGGGGTGGGGTCGGGTTTTGGATATCCAGTGAAATTAATTTATGGTCTGATCTTACCAATGAGGGGAGTACTTCTAGTGTGGAGCATAGGGTCCCCATGTTGGTGATGATCAGGTCTAGTATGTTTTCCCCTCTTGTGGGAATTTTGACTAGTTGTTCCATAGCATTTGAGTTTATGAATTCCAGGAACCTCTGGGCAAGGGTGTTGGGGCTTGAGTAATGCTCCCAGTCAATGTTAGGGTACTTGAAGTCACCCAATGTAATGGTGTTTGGAGAGATCTTCATGTTCTAAGTGTTTTCAGGAAAGCCGAGTGGGATTCCTGATTTTGAGACGGTGGTCTGTAGCATGCTATAAACTGAAATGGAGTTTTGCCCACTGTTAGTTGCACATGGATGGTTTCTGATGCTTCATGCAATGCTACTAACCTGGAGGTGTGGGTATCCTTGATAAATATAGATACCCCCCCTCCTTTTGTGATTCGGTCCGGGTTTTGGGGTCGAAAAGCATGGTATGAGGTATAACCTGGTAGTGCTGGGGTGCTCTCTGGAGCCTTGAACCAGGTTTCTGTCACTGCACAGATATTGATGTTCTTCATACTAAGGAGAGATTCAGGTGCGTGCATTTTGAGGTTTAGATTTCTGGCGTTTAGCAGCATTACCCTTAGTTTCTTGTTCTTAGTGTTTTCTAAGGAGGTGGGTTTGTCTTTTGAGCCTTGCCTAAAAAAGGCACTATAGGGGTGGCAAGAGCCTTTGCCAGTATCCGAAAGCCCAAGGGAGACAGGTGCAAGCCATCCCTTGCGAAGCAACGTGGCTTGTCAAGCATGTCATCCCAGGCTGACAGACACTGGATCCCCTTTGAATGACACCAAAATTTTAGCCAATTATTAAAATCGATCATTTTGTCTTTATATTGTGGCATCATTCTAGGTGAGGGTAAGATGCTGCTCAAGGTCAGAGTCATACTGGCCTGGGCTACATGATCAGAGAGCTCCTTTATGTCTCTTTTCATGTAGTCGAGGGAGGTATGTCTCAGGTCGTTCACACCAGCGTGTACTATGACCGAGTCATACTTGTACTTGCTTTGGAGTGACCTGAGTGCTTGCGTAATGTGGTGAATCCTAGCACCCAACAGGCAGCTCACTGTGACCTTCTCTTTGTTCAGCCTGGTGAGCGGAACGTCAGTGTGCCTGACTATAGAATCACCTATTACAAGTGTGTCAGGTGTGTTGTTCTGCCTTAAGGGCTGTGACTGTTTGGCACTCTGACTTTGCGGGCTATGTGTTGCTCATGTTTTGTTGTGGGATAGCATTTGCTTGGACGTTTGCTTTGCAGGTCTCTGCTGTTTAGGTAGATTTTTTATTAGTGCCTCCGAATATGTTTTTGTGTGCTTGTGTGGTTGGATTGCTGTTGTGGTAGGACTATGTGAGACTGGATTAGTGCTGTGTGATGTTACCTTCTCCTCCGGACTGGTTACACCAGTTTTGAGGTGAGAGAGTTTGGCCTCCAGTTTGGCTATATGGTTGCATCTCTCACATATGTTTGATCCTGTTTGGAGGAGGAGAGGGTTGTCAGTGTACATGAGACAGTTGTAACATTGCCTCAAGATTCCCAGATTCACCAGTTGGACTGGAGAGGTGACCATTAACTGACCTTTGGACATGCTGGAGTAGTATAGGGGACTCTTTATCACACAGTTAAAAAGAACCAATACGGGACAAGGTAGTCTTAGCGGGTATATGAGGATGTAGTGCTTTTAGTATGTTAGTGATAAATGCAAGATTGCTCATTTGAGCAAGTGCAGGGTCTTAGATTGAGAATAGGATGCTAACTTTGAGAATTAGAGCAGTTCCAAGGGAAAAAGTGAAGAGCAGACTTAGTGGAGCCGGAAAAAGTTTAAACCCGATTAGGCGGTGCTGCCCGATGCTGCACTATACGCACAATTGCGCAAAGCCACGCAAAAGCGGATTTTTATGCAGGGAACTTCAAAGAGCTAGAAATGGTCCAAAATGACCAATTACTACTAGATTCTTGTGCTGAGGTCACTCCTTCAGGGACAGATAGGCTGCTCAAGGCTCCCCACTCCCACCGGTGAGCAAAGAAACTTTCCTTCTATCCAAGTAAGGTAATGGGCAACACAGGAACTATCCCAAAGTTCAGAATACAGCAAAGCCTGTATAGGGGACTATTCTAGCCATGGAAAGGCGGGAAACAAGGATTTTTTTTTTTTTTTTTTTCAAGATAACAACAGAAAAATGCAGGAAAACAACAGTATAATAAATGCACAGGCTAGAGCACTTCAGTGGGCAGCCTCAACAGTTAATTTAAACAAACAAACTTTAATTTAAGTGCAGGTAATAAAAAATGCTAAATACAGTTAAATTAGCAGTTTAACTTTGTTTTCAACAAGAAAGGAAGGTTCCACAGGTAGAAACAGCAAAAATATACTTATATCTTGAAAGTAGTCACTTTTTTCGATTCTCTGCTGCTAGCAACACTCTGCAGGACCACGAGGAGCTATTGCTGAGTAGTATAAGCGAAAAATAATGCTCACAGGTGGATTTTTATGCAGGGAACTTCAAAGAGCTAGAAATGGTCCAAAACGACCAATTACTACCAGATTCTTGTGCTGAGGTCACTCCTTCAGGGACAGATAGGCTGCTCAAGGCTCCCCACTCCCACTGGTGAGCAAAGAAAATTCCTTCTATCCAAGTAAGATAATGGGCAACACAGGAACTATCCCAAAGTCCAGAATACAGCAAAGCCTGTATAGGGGACTATTCTAGGCAAGGAAAGGTGGGAAACAAGGATATATATATTTTTTCAAGATAACAGGAAAATGAAGGAAAACAACAGTATAATAAATGCACAGGCTAGCGCACTTGAGCGGGCAGCCTCAACAGTTAATTTAAACAAACAAACTTTAACTTCAGTGCAGGTAATAAAAAATGCTAAATACATTTAAATTAGCAGTTTAACTTCGTTTTCAGCAAGAAAGGAAGGTCACACAGGTAGAAACAGCAAAAATATATTTATATCTCGAAAGTAGTCGCTTTTTTCGATTCTCTGCTGCTAGCACCACTCTGCAGAACCATGAGGAGCTGTTGCTGAATAGTATAAGCGAATAAAATGCTCACAGGTGGATTTTTATGCAGGGAACTTCAAAGAGCTAGAAATGGTCCAAAATGATCAATTACTACTAGATTCTTGTGCTGAAGTCACTCCTTCAGGGACAGATAGGCTGCTCAAGGCTCCCCACTCCCACTGGTGAGCAAAGAAACTTCCTTCTATCCAAGTAAGGTAATGGGCAACACAGGAACTATCCCAAAGTCCAGAATACAGCAAAGCCTGTATAGGGGACCATTCTAGCCAAGGAAAGGCGGGAAACAAGGATATTTTTTTGCTTTTTTGTTTTTTTTTTCAAGATAACAACAGGAAAATGCAGGAAAACAACAGCATAATAAATGCACAGGCTAGCACACTTGAGTGCAGCCTCAACAGTTAATTTAAACAAACAAACTTTAACTTAAGTGCAGGTAATAAAAAAAATGCTAAATACAGTTAAATTAGCATTTTAACTTTGTTTTCAACAAGAAAGGAAGGTTGCACAGGTAGAACCAGCAAACATATACTTATATCTTGAAAGTAGTCGCTTTTTCTGATTCTCTGCTGCTAGCACCACTCTGCAGGACCACAAGGAGCTGTTACTGAGTAGTATAATCGAAAAAAAATGCTCACAGGCGGATTTTTATGCAGGGAACTTCAAAGAGCTAGAAATGGTCCGAAACGACCAATTACTACTAGATTCTTCTGCTGAGGTCACTCCTTCAGGGACAGATAGGCTGCTCAAGGCTCCCCACTCTTTTTTGATTCTCTACTGCTAGCACCACTCTGCAGGACTACAAGGAGCTGTTGCTGAGTATGTACATGCCTATTGGACAGATGGACAGGGTGCCATGCTCTCTGTAGGCCACTGCAATCACTCCATAGTTACTATCAGTGGGCAATATGCAGTGTACTACTAACATAGTGGCTGTTGCCTAGGCAAGTGTGTGTGTGTGTGTGTGTGTGTGTGTGTGTGTGTGTGTGTGTGTGTGTGTGTGTGTGTGTGTGTGTGTGTGTGTGTGTGTGTGTGTGTGAGGCATGGGTTAAGAGTGTTCTCTGGCTAAAACTAGAGTTGCTAACTTTGTTTGCCTGGACTTGGTGTCACATGTAGGGGTATGGTTCTGCACTCCAGCCTCTCAGCTATTTCACATGTGTTATCCCTGTATGGTGGACATTGTTATATATACGTGGGCCACCATATAAGAAATATGCAAAACCCACTCCACATTGGGCCCAGTTGTTACACACTCACAACCACCTCCACACAGGATATGAGTTACAAACATAGATACACACACACACACACACACACACACATCATGTCTGGGATTATAACTCCTACCTAACTATTTTAGTACACTACAGCAGTACACAATTGTAGTATGTGCCACAGAGATTACTGGAGTACTCCTTCCCTAAAGTTGTATTTCACATTGGATGACATCAGCAGAATTGCCAAAGTAGTCCATTTGAATTGTAGTGAGTGTGGCTAGGCTAAAATGCACTGTTCCCTACACAGGCATTGAAATACACACAAAACATCCACAACCGAAATGCGTGGGTATAGAACCCCTAACAGAGGTCTATATCACACTACAGCAGTATGCAGTTATAGTATGTGCCATGGAGATTACTGGAGAACTGCTTCCCCAAAGGTGTATTTCACATTGAATGACATCAGTAGGATTGCCAAAGTAGGGCATTCGATTGTAGTGAGTTTGGCTAGGCTAAAATGCACTGCTTCCTACCCAGACATTGAAACACACACAGATCATCCACAACCGACATGTGTGGGTATAGAACCCCTAACAGAGGTCTATATCACACTACAGCTTGAAACTGTTATAGGATGCACCACAAGGATTACTGGAGAACTCCTTCCCCAAAGGTGTATTTCACATTGAATGACATCAGCAGGATTGCCAAAGTAGGGCATTTGAAATATACTGAGTGTGACTATCCAAAAATTCATTGCTCCCTACACAGACACTGAAACACACACATAACATCCAGAACTGCCATGGGTGGGAAGAGAACCTTACCAGAGTTCTATATCACACTACAGCAGTATGCAGTTATGGCACACGCTATGGAGATTACTGGGCTACATCCTTCTCAGAGGTGTATTTCTAGGTGGATGACATCAGCACCCTTACCAAAGTATAGCATTTGAACTGTATGTTGTGTGACAAACCTAAAAAACATTGCTCTCTACACAGAGTCAGACAGACACACACACACAAACACACACACAGACACACTTGCCATGTCTGGGATTATAACTCCCACCTAACTAATTTATTATACTACAGCAGTACACAGTTATAGGATTAGCTACAGAGATTACTGGGCTACAACCTCCCCAGGGGTGTATTTCTAGGTGGATGACATCAGCAGCCTTGCCAAAGTAGAGCATATGAATTGTATGGAGTATGACTGCCCTAAAAAGCATTGCTCTCTACACAGACACACACACACTTGCCAAGGCTGGGATTAGAACTCCTACCTAATTATTTTAACAAACTACAGCAGTATGCAGTTATGGCACGCACTATGGAGATTACTGGGCTACAACCTTCCCAAAGATGTATTTCTAGGTGGATGACATCAGCAGCCTTACCAAAGTAGAGCATTTCAATTGTAGGGAGTGTGACTACCCTAAAAATGCATTGCTCTCCACACACACACACACACACACACACACACACACACACACACACACACACACACACACACACACACACACACACACAGTTGCCATGTCTGGGATTTGAACTCCTACCTAACTAGTTTATCACACTACAGCAGTACACAGTTATGGGATGCACCACGGAGATTACTGGGCTACATCTCTCCCAAAGGTGTATTTCACAGTGGATGACCTCAGCAGGCTTGTCATAGTAGGGCTATGGGGAGGGCAGTGTGTGTGCATGGGCCATAACCCATTCATCTAGAGACTGACCCACCACATGCAGGCACACACAGGGTCATATTTCACAGGTATGTGTATACAGCTGCTAGATGACTACTTCCTTGTACAGTCATGTTGCACAGCTAGCACGTGCACCACATAGTCTGTAATGCAGATAGATACTGGTGGCTAGTATCTGCAGTGAGTGACATCTGAACCTCATGTAGTTGGGGCCCTTTGGCTGTGTGCTGGGTGGGACATGCCTGGGTGGCTCCTTGTCACAGTCACCCTCTTCCACACATCTGTGTACATCTACCTTTGGCTTATTACAGTGTGTTGTCCTTACATATATGTTTGCATTCATTTCCACTGTGTGTGCAAGGCATGAGTGCTGCATACTGATGAGTGTCTGCACTAACAACTGTGACTGCCAGATATGTCTGGTCCACTGGTGCTTGCAGACATGGCCTTCAAGTGTAGTGTGTGAGCATGCCCAGTATGATCTTTCAGTATGTTGTTGTCTGACATTGCCTTCATTTCTCTAAGTGTGTGAGCATACCCAGTATGCCCATCTGTATTTAATGTGTGGATCAAGTGCAGTTAGTTTGTACTGCAGTGCTGACCTTTGTGTGTTGCACGCCAACAGGTAGCATCCTGTTTCTGCAGGGTATCCATCTAACATTTGGCATTGACTGTTACTACATTTCTGCATAGGATGGGAGGGGGGCTCACCTGACTATTTCCACATTTCTACACAGGATTGGGGGAGGCACACCTGACTGTTACTACATTTCTACGTAGGATGGGGGAGCACACCTTATTATTTCTACATTTCTACACAGGATTGGGAGGGCACACCTGACTGTTATTACATTACTACGTAGGATGGGTGGGGCACACCTGTCTATTTCTGCATTTCTACACAGGATTGGGAGGGGGCACACCTGACTGTTATTACCTTACTATGTAGGATGGGGGCACACCTGTCTATTTCTACATTTCAACAGAGGATTGGGGGTGCACACCTGACTGTTATTTCAGTACAATGTAGGATGGGGGGGCACACCTGTCTATATCTTCATTTCTACACAGGATTGGGGGGGCACACCACTGTTGTTATGTTACTAAGTAGGGTGGGGGGTACACCTGTCTATTTCTACATTTCTATACAGGATGGGGGTCACACCTGACTGTTATTACATTACTATGTAGGATGGGGTCACACCTGTATATTTCTACATTTATACACAGGATGGGGGGGGACTGACTGTTATTACATTACTGCATAGGATAGGGGGCACACCTGACACTTGTACACATTTGCTATGACTGTACTTCCAGGTACTCCATTTCATTCTGTATTCTTACCTATCATGCTGACTAGAGGCATACCAGTGTACTACAGATCGTAGCTTTGGTTGCCCTACATATATTATTGTCTGACTTCCTACCCTTCAGAACTAACATCCCGCTGCCTGACCTGCTGTAGTTTGTCTGTGTAGGCCTGGGGGTAGGTTAACCATAGCCATCATTCAGGGGCCATAGCACAGGCTCTGTTTGGGTTTGTCTACACCTGTCCTGCTGGCTGAGACTGTTGTTGGGTATGTGAACCGGCCTGACTGGCAGGTGTGAGTCATATGGACACATATGTCACCCAGCACATTTCCTGCAGTGGGTTTTGTCACCCTGTGTAGTACTGGTGACTATGGTGACTCCAGTATGTGTTACAGATGTCATGGTGCCATTGTGGGGGTCTACTTTCTGCTGCCATAACATTCAGCCACCCAATTCCCTTGCATGCTCACATCCATACCATAGATACAGGTAATGACACATTCTACTCCATTTGGCAATTGGTAGGTTGATTGACTTGCCCTGAGGGTGGGCCAGAATTGCAGATGGTGCTGGAGGGCTGCCTATATTGGATGCACATAGTACACTCCCTATACATGGTTGAGTACAGGTAGTATCATGTTTGGCATCCCTTTTATTCTATGTGTGAGTCAGAGAGAGGTGTCATTCCCTGGGTCCCTACTGTGTCAGTGTATGTGCTATGCATTGTCTCTTTGCCGCAGCCTCGGCATACTGGGAATTCCTCCATCTGCCTACTGGGGCAGGCTCAGGTTGTTACTCCTCCGAGTCACTCTGTGCCTGTGCAGGCCTTGGCATTGGTGGGAGGCTGTGTGGCCCTGCCCCATGCTGTTCCTGCTGCAGCTGTTTTCGCAAGATCATATTGTGTAGCATGGCACATACCATAACAATATGGGTACATGTAGCTGGTGAGTACTGCAAGGCTCCACCAGATGTGTTCAGACACTGGAACCATGACCTGAGCATCCCAAACACATGCTCTATTATAACTCTGGCCTGTGCGTGTGCCTCATTATGGCATTCTTGTTCAGGTGTGTGTGCATTTCTGATGGGTGTCATCAGCCATAGCTCCAGTGTGCAACCAGCATCCCCCACTAGGTGACCATAGGGGATGCCCCCATTGGCAAATCTCTGGTACAGATGTGTCAGATGCCATATGTGGGAATCGTGATAGCTTCCAGGGCAGCCAGCACACACATTCATTATAATGCTCTGGGTATCATAGACGACCTGGCAGTTGATGGAGGGGATGCTTCTGCAGTTGATGTAGGCCCTACCCTGATCACCAGGTGGTGCTTTGATGCATATGTTCATGTAGTCTATAGCACCCACTACCTCAGGGTATTCTGGTATTTGGTGGAAGAGATGTATATTGCTGGCCAACATCACACAGGTGTTGGGAAAATATATGTGTTCACTGGCATGTGCTGACATGGCATCCAGGAACTGGAGGAATACTCTGGATGTTGATGCCTGTGAGTTCCCCATGATATCCCCAGTTGAGCTTTGGGAGGTACCTGTGGCTAGTATTCCTAGGCATACACATACCTTGGTATCCACTGGGATGGGTTCCCCTTGGTTAGTTTGATGTGTCAGGTGTGGCCGGCACAGCTCAACAATTTGCTGTAGGAGGTCTCTGTCCACCCTATGGCACTCCACTATCTTCAGCTCATGTAGCCCCTGATAGGTTACCCTGGGCCTGTACACTCTTCTCCGTCTCCTCACTGTGGGTTGATCGGCAGCATTCACATCCTCACTACCTTCAGCCTCTTGCATATGTTCTATGTTGCCTGCTGCAGCCCTTCTCATTTTGTAGGTTTATTTGTTAAAAGTTCCCCACTTGTATACACCAGTGGTGTAGAGTGTGGGGAAAACCCGAGGTGAAGGTGTTTGCATAGTTTATAGTAGTGTTCTGGGCTGGGCTGGTCTGCTGCCTGTGTAATTGGCTAATTCTGATATATTTTACATGCCAGCTATGCTAGTTCTCCTTGATTACCTTCCTACTGCTGTTTTCCCTTCCCATTGCCTTCCTGTTTAAGCCCGGGGCGCGCCGCACAAACTGAGTGCTCAAATGTGCACAGCGCTGCTATTTCCTGGTTTTACTTTCTTTTTCTTCCTTTAAAACCCAGTGTGCAGTGCACACACCCGCTTAGGCAATGTAAAGAGTGCTAGGCAGATTCAGACACACCCCCTAGCTTAGCTGTGCTAAGCTGGGAGCAAACCTGTGCCGCAGGGCTTCAATCCGC
This sequence comes from Protopterus annectens, assembly GCF_019279795.1. Taxonomy (NCBI): domain Eukaryota; kingdom Metazoa; phylum Chordata; order Ceratodontiformes; family Protopteridae; genus Protopterus; species Protopterus annectens. The sequence continues at coordinate 1,132,248,316 of NC_056743.1, forward strand.
TTACAGTATGCCTGAAACCCCCCTCCTAAGCTTACACCAAGCTATTCCTACTCTTACACTGCTGGGACCTGACTCACATGAGGGGGAAACTGGCATTCACTATCATTCCCCTCATTTGCATAGGATTGCCTGCTAATGCACAGTTATATGTCTCACACTGAGCCTCCCCCCTTAACAACCATTACTCACTGGCCATGTTGTCTTCTGCCTGCCTTTGACTTGCATGGCAGAATACTGATTTTAGTTAGAATGCTTAATTTAGGTTTATTTTGTTATTTCCCCCCCGATCCCATTTGCACACCACTGCCCTACACTTAAACAGCAGAGATCAGCTAAAACAATAGTTGATTTTTGCTTTTTTTTCACTGTTTGCAATGCTAATGGCCTTATACTTGGCCATTGGCATGCTTACTACATGATATGCAGCCTTTATTTGGAGTTGTCACAGCTCCGTTTTGGATTTTGCAGAAATGCACTCGGTTACTAACAGAGTACATTTCTGCAGATTGCATTAGTCCTGCACGGCCGGTTGCAAGCTTCCTGGATTGCAAAAATCACCTCATTTGCATAGATTTCTCCTGCAAATGGGGTGATTTGCATACAGGGGCTTAGTCCATGCAGGATTAATGCAGGAGCGCTCATGCACACCCCTGCAGGCTGTTCCTGGATCGCACAGCAGACATATTGCCTGCTAGAGCTCCTGCACCGATCTTGCATGCCGTGCAATGTATAGAGAATCCAGGGGACAGTCATTGCAACTCTTTAAGAGTGAAATGACCATTACAAGACAACCATTATGTATTCAGAAGTACACAAGACAAGGGTTTCTCTCTAGTACACCCTCCATTTAAAACAGCTGCGGGTGAGAAATCATTCACTAGACTGTGACCTGCTACCTGAAATCTCCTGCTTACTGACTTCAAAATCTGGAAACCATTAAAAGCTTCAAATATGTACTTAAACAGCATCTTTTAGTGAATTCACTTTTAACTGCTACCATGGCAATGATTAGGTAACTTACCGTCCAGTATCATAAATAATAGAATACATTCAAGAAACTTTTCTCAGCCTCGTGTGGCATCTTGTATACATATATTTCATATGTATATAGGAGCTTATGTGTTATATATATGACTGCACTGTACTTTATGCATATCTTAACTTGCATTTTGTATATATATATATATATATATATATATATATATATATATATATATATATATATATATATGGTTTACTATCAATTTGTCGACTGTAACACAGTCGAATAGTCATGTTGTCAAATCGAAATGTCAATTTGCACATCGACTAACATAAATGTCGAACCAGATATCTGAAAATGTCAATATCGACATTTTTGAACAAGAAGCAGACTCCCAGACTGTCTGCCTGTCAAAGTTGCCACACTACATTACATGTTTGCAGGGGGGCAAGCCCCCCTGTGCCCCCCACCCCCCCCTACTTATATATACAAACTCCAAGATCGCACTACAGTGAGGGTAAGGGTAAATTTCCCGATCCCCACTATAGTGCGATCTGGCTTGGAATGTCGGAATTCACAACAGCGAATGCTGTATTGCATTTGCTGATGTAAGTTCCGACATTTCTTGTGTCGATGTTTTGAGTCAACATACGGCTCTCTCAATATTTTGTAAATCGCACAAGTTGCGATCGACAAATTGATAGTAAACCATATATATGGTGCACTCTGACTGGATCTTTTAATCTTACCATTCTATTCTGAATTTTGCTATGTTCTTTCTGTATATAATATCATTTAATAATATGACCATGATGCATTTTCTGCTCTTAGAGCTTGGGCCATGAATGAAAAGTGTCAGTTAGACCATTTCACTTACCTAGTGAACAAATAGTAAATAAATATAAACTGTGGGATGGAAAAGGACTTTCTTTCAGTAGTGGATATGTAGTAATCAAAGGACAGTTTGTTGTCTATACAGATTTGCAGAACCTTTACAATGAGATCAGTTTTCAGTGGTGTGTTGTCAATGTGATAATTAGAAGGGAAATCTTACATGACAAAGAACAGGATTACATATTTCTTAGCACTGAATTTTAGTCCATGGTTTTGACACCAGTTATTTATTTGGGACAGGCCTTCTTGGAGAATCATGGTGTCCTCAGCAGAGTTTATGATGTCAACAAGTTTGCACTTATCTAATAACTTGGTCAGCCTCAAATCGCTAATATTAGCTTTGACCTCAAAGAAATAAGTGTCAAAGATGAGTGGTCACAAGGATTAAACCTTTAGGTAAATCACAAGTGACTAGTGTTTTAGAGAAAGTGCACCCATCTATCTTTATTCCCCTGATTCTATTTGTGAGACAGTTTGCTATCCAGTGAGTTACACAGGGATTTACATTTATTTGGAGAGTTTATCTACGATACCCGAATGTGGGATGGTTTCAAATGTCTTTGAAGAACTAGACATGTGGTGTATGCTGATTTGCCCCCACCTATTGCAACAGTAACTTTTTTGAAGAATTCTACCAGATTAATTAGGCAGGATCTGTTCTTGATTAATCCAAACTGGTTGGGGTTGAGACTCTGTAGGCTACCTATATCCTTACTTTATTAATTCTGTAATAATCATTTACATAGCCTTAAAGATGAGGATATTCAGGCTTATGGGTCTATAATTGCTCAGGTCCATTGAAGCTCTGTCTATGTGCAAGGGAATGACTATTGCTGTCCTCCATTCATCCGGCCTACATAGAAGTCTAACAAGTCATGTTTCTGGCTGATCAGCAAGCAGCTAATATGTTGTGCAACTCGATCTTAAGTCGCACCTTGAGGACTTGTTCTTGGAAGATTTGAGGGGGTGTAGATGCAGGTATGTGATCTGAGAATAGTGGAAGGGAAGAGGAAGGGTCCGATTTGAGCTAAGTTTTTCAACTAGTTGAGTGGCAATGTCCTCTAGGTCCAAGTATGTGATATTGTTTACTATTAGATCTGAACAGTGCTACTCATTGTTTCTGAGGGTTTGTGGTTACCCTTCACCCTCATATCTACTTTGGCTGACTTGATCAGGAAAGGATATTTGGTACAATGGTTGAAGCAGTAGACTAAGAACCAGAATGTGGAAGGTTCAAATCTTTAATAGAGATGGGTAAAAATTTTAAATTTTCCTAACATTCAGCTATGATCCTATATCCTATGGGCATATAAATACAGACCTTGGAACTAGGTATGGAAACTTTTAATTAATGGGACAATCAACTAGGCTTAAAATGGCACACAAGGACAGTTGTTCTAGTATTCATCTATGAAACAATGATCAGGGTCTAAAGTTCCTTGGTTAGTTTAGCAGGAAAGTTGTTTGGCATCTTGAGAGTTAAATTTATTTTTGTGTGGAATTACTTATTTTCTTTTATTATAGAGCATATTTATATTAGAGTTCCATGATAGTGGATTATATTTGAATTTGGAATTGTTTTTGTTCCTAAGGGGACAGCTGCAGCTATGTAGCTGTTAACGTGTGCAGAATTCGGCAGTAAATGATATGGCATAAGCAGTCCAGTTGTCAAGATTGAGGGGATTTTGAATTTAACCAGGTTATTACTCAGTTTTAATAGATCAGCCTTTGCATAATCTCAGAATACCAATGTATTGGAGGTTGTTTCAGGCTTCAGTCTTATGGTGAAAGTTATTGATTTCATGTCTGCTTTTATCAGGGAGAAAGTTATAACTGATAGGGAGCAAAGCTGCTCCATAATGGTAAGGATGCTATCCAGGAGGTGCAGGCTGATTTGTACAGAGGGTTTGTATTCATAAAGTCCAGAAATTTCTAGGCATACATGTTAGAGGATGTTTAAGTTTCCCGGTGTTTGCAGGGGTAGTTGAAGTCTCCTAGAAGAATGGTGTTTGGCTTAATAAATAGGGACTTCATACTAGTTCCATAGGATATGTGGGCTGAGGATGACATGGAATGGGTCCTATAGTCAGCAATATGCTAAGGGGGGGTTGTTAATTGTAAGTTGGATGTGAAGGAGTTTCAGGTCATTACCTTATGTAATGAGTACAATAGTGATTTTTTTTAAGAAAATAGAGACACTACTGCCATTAATGTCTTCATCTAAGGCAGTGGGCTGGAACAAGTGACAGGCATTGAAATCCTGCACTGATAGAGTACTTTTGTTGGTCTTGAAGCAGATCTGATGCACATATCAAAGTTTTCCAGCATAAGGTGCACCTGTAGGGATTTTTTTTGTCAGGGCTCCAAACACTGAACAGCAATGTCTTAATGTTATCCAGATTCTGTTTAGTTATGCTCAGAAGACCAGCATTGCCTAAAAAAGCACTATGAGGCTGGACAAGAATTTAGCCAACATTTGCTTTCAGTATGGTGTTGAGCTAAGAAGTTCATCATTCATAGACTCTCATCTAGAAAAAAGAAAATGAAGTTAAAAGATCAGTAGAACAAATGTTATCTCGAGTGAGAAAATATCAGCTGGGAGGTACTTTAGACAGATTGAGGGAACATTGGGTACATGAAGGAAAGAAATAAATGACTTAATCGCAAAAAGCAGGTAAAAGGAGAACAGAACCTTGAGGTAGAGATCTGCATGGAAAAAGAGAGCCGTAAGTTCCAACCAGCTAAGAAAGAAAGGAGCAAAAATGACAGAAATTAACAAAAAAAATTTTGTAAAAAGTATGCAGAGATAATGAAGTTAAGGAAAACATTGTTAGCATACATTAGAATAACAAAAGAATGACTGACATGACAATCACACTATGAGTACAATCTGATGATAGCTTTGTGCTACAAAAGAAAGGCAATGAACAGAGTAAGATTGGAAGAATTAGAAGCAGTGCAGGGTCAGCTGTATGATTTTTGTCTACTAGTTTTGATAAAAATTTAGACTTCCCAATTAAAAGACAACTTTTAAGTAAACTTGTGGAAAAATGGGAATAGAGCTAAAATGGGAAGAAACGAGTGTTTACATCAAGAGTATTTGCTTGGGATGAAGTCAAACAGGAAACTTTAGACAATGCAAAACGTTAAAACTTGAAATTTTATCGTTCTATCCAGAGGTACTGAAGTTTTTTTTTAAAAAAAGGGGAAAAAACACTTGTAGAACCAGAAACTACAATGCTTGAGACACAAACATACAACCAGGCACATCAAGAAGATCATGAATCTCGTGAGGGATAAAAGATACTGAGTGAGAGGCAATAAAAGGGAAGAAACCCAGTGAAGAGCTGTCCATTAAACCCACTGTCGGTATTTAGAGGTAAAACGCAAGAGACGATGAAAGAAATGGAGAGGGAGTTGAGAAATATCTGACATGCTTTGTCAAACAAGCAAGAAGGAAGCCAAATGCAGGGCTTATTTCAGGAAGAAATACAAGAAATGGAAGAACAGGGAGATCAGCAAATCAGTTCAAGACTCACAAAAAAGTCAAGCAGAGCAAAAGCTGAATAAGGACACAATAAGTTCTTCCACTGTTTCTGGTTCATATCAACATTTACTGAAAAAAGAATATAATGTACTTTTTTAACTTCTTCATTGCGAATGGAAATAAAACAAAATACCAATTTAAACAAACCAAAAATGACTAAGGTGTGACTATTTTCACATATTAGATAAAAAGTGTAACAAGTTACATTTTCATAGAAAGAAGACATTATAGCATATTGTGTGAAATCAATTTAGTGAAAATAGTTTAAAGACACGAGGATACAAGCAAGTAATACTGAAGGATAGAATTAAGCAACCCAAGAGATTCAGCTATCTCTGTCCCTAGTCTTATTACTTGGATAAAAATACAAATAGGCAAATGGAGATTGACAGTGATTAATAGGAGGAATAATGATGTGTCTAGACAGATTACATACAAAGACCCTCATTAAGGGGTGCCATATTAGATTTAGGACACAAAAGTATAACAGGAGGGATATCCTATTGCAAAAATGGGGGGAGTAAAAGTAGAAGTAGATGGGTAGTGAAGAGTGCCAGTCAAAAGTAGGCCAGTAAAAAGAAGTCAATAAAATAATAGGTTCTCTGAAAAGCAAGAGGATTATTAAGAAGGAAGTAAGGGAGGGGAGTGTATTGCATCACAAATATGACCCAAAGGAATGGTAACAAATGCAAGAAAGTACAATAACTCCAGGCTAGACAGGAAATGCAAAGAGGAGACAAAATAGGGGACCATACTACACTACAGAAAAGATGCAATGTAGATTAGAAATGGATACAATGATGAATAAAATACAAAATACCATTACTAATAAAAATGTTAAACAGAGAAACATGTAGGGAGGGAGAGTGTGGTGGATGAATGGACAATGAAGGATACTCATTAGACTGATGATTGAAGGAGAGTGAGGAAGGAGAAAAATAAAAAAAGGAGAAGAAAGGGATGGGTAGTGATAAATGAGAACAAAACAGAGAGGACTTGAGCATTGGTTAATGAAAGTCATAGGAAGAAAATAAATGTGGAAACAGAATTGTATATATGTAGCTAAGTTTTCAAATTATTTTATTATTAGTTATTAAAGTTTTAAAAGCTGTAAGAAAGGAGAAAATATAAGAAAATAGGTTTCCTGTTCTTCAGCTGTACACTAAGAAAGGTACATTGATACATGCAGGATCAAGACAGGCAAGAAAAGAGTAACAATAAGAAATGTTCATATCCTGACAAAAATAAATAAAAGAGAATTAAAATGGCTCTTAAAAGAATTTCGGTAAGGAATGACCATAACAGCAGGGGAGTAGAATCCGATCACAGAAAGAGGAGATGTTTTGAGTGGGGCATGGGCCAGCATAGTTACCACCGAGGGAATGTTATGAGGTAGCCATGTAAAAGTGTATGATCTGAAAGATAAAACTAATATAGGTGGACTACTGCTACAGTCATCCCTCTCCATAAAGGGGGAGTGACTAGAGACCATGGGAATTATCACCTCATTAGCCTGAGAGCCTGATATGTAAAGCTTAAGAGTGCATCATCATGGACCTAATTAACAAAGATATAGGAAATCTCCAAACTCTAGGTCCCACGCAATTTGGCTTTGTGAAAGGGAGATCATGCCTGCTCAACCTGGTTGATTTCTGTCCAAGTCAGACTGAAGAGTAGAGTCCCACGGGGATCGGTCCTGGGTCCTCTCCTGTTCGGCATTTACTTCTCAGAAGTCCAAGCCAACACAAAGGGACTCTGGCTGACCAAGAATGCAGTCAACTGCAAGCTGGGAAACATTATTAACTCCCCAAGTGATGCAGACATCCTACAGAAAGGCCTCACTATGACTATTGACTGGTGTCAAAACCACAGCCTTAAGCTTAACTCCAAAAAATGCGTGGTCATCCCCTTCGGTAAAAACTCAGTTCCCACTAATTACCACATTGATGGGAGCTCACTGGCCACTGTAGGCGTTATAAGAGATCTGGGGATGCAGGTTGACAGTAACCTCTCCTTTGACCACCACAGAGCCACTGTGGTCAGAAAATCCTTCTA
>NC_056743.1:1132256293-1132303348 GCF_019279795.1 Protopterus annectens
ACTCCAACTTATACAAACAAAATCATGTTAACAATAGTGTTCCTTTATTCCATGATGTGGAAACAATCATAACATATATTAAATAGCGAAAAAGCAATTTTGCATAACTGATCTGTATGTACTCCTCCTCCCCCATAACCATATAAACGCTTTGGAAAATATCCTACTCTGAAAACCAATACTATTTCTAATGAATATATGCATATATATCTATATCTATCTATATCTATCTATCTATATATATATATATATATATATATATATATATATATATATACACACACACACACACACACACACACATATATATATATATATATATATATATATATATATATATATATACACATACATACATATATGTACATTTGGAGATGTAAATATTGACTGGCAAAATGGCAAGACACTACCTTTCCCAGTTCCAGTAGGAACCTATATTTCACAGCTAATCACCTCACCCACTAGAGGCACTACAACTTCTACCCTACACTGGAAAATAATCTCTGATCCTCACAAATGCACCACATCAGGAAACCTTACAACTCTCTTAGTGACCATCTTTCCACTTCATCACTCATCATGTTAAACAGCACATCTGCAAATGGACCAGTAATCTCAAGAATTTCAGCATGAGCATCTTCACATGAGCACTAGAATCCATCAGTTGGTCTAATCTAAAATACTTCCCTTGGCTGAAGCAGTCCTCATGTTCAGTACACCACTCGTAAATAGTAACTTAGAAGAAGGAGAGTTAAAACCAAGCACACCCCATTGCTGTTTTACAATACTAGAAATGTTACACATAACAGGAATAATGCCTGGAAAAAATGACAAATTACCAAAACACCAAACCTTCTGCAGAATTGTAGAGAGCTTCAAACCCATTACAAAATCAAGTAAACAGTGACAAAAACAAAAAAACTTGCAATGATCTGTAGAACTGTCTTAAACACCGTTCCCCAAAAATCATTGTCAAATTCCTAGTTCATCATGGACAATGTCCAGTCCAAATACTTAGCCTAACTTACCCTCACTTGAAATTATTAACTTTATACCCATTTTACAGACAGCATAACAGCATTACCAGACACAGCCTTCACATCTTTGATACCCCTCCCACTTATAAACAACCTTTTAATTTAAAACTCATTGTTACTTCATATAGAAAATTTTACTTTACAACTCCAAACCATGCTCACCATCCACTGATAACCTCCCACCTGAATTGCCCATGATTGCAGCCAGTCCAATAATATACTCAGTATCAGTCCTTGTCAATAATGTGATACAAGAATCTTATGTTCCTTCCCTCTAAAAGAAGTCACATATAGTCCCATTACATAAAGGGGGACCTCAACAGAAATGTCAGACTTTAGACCCATCACCATCTCATCTCCCCTCTCAAAAATATTGAAAAGAAAGTATCCACAAACAACTTCTTCAATACTTCATTCAACAACAGCTCTTGACAACTGCACATGATGGTTTCTGCCCAGCACATAGTCCTACCTTAGCCCCCATATCCTTCCTAGACACCATCAGCAATGCTAGGGAAAATGATAACTTTGTATCTGCTTTATTCCTAGACCTTTCTAAGGCCTTTGATACTACTATCATATAGGAAAGCTGTACACAAAATGTCTTCTCTTGGCCTCACACACTTTAATCTCACCTGGATCAGAAGCTGCTTGTCTGACAAGCAACAGTTTGTAAAATCACTTTGCACCTATTACCTTTCCTGCCAGTTACCACAAGTGTACCTCAGTGCTCTATTTCAGTCCCCTGCTTTTTAATATACTCACCAGTAATCTTTACACTACTTCCCAACAAGCATCTCTCATACAATACTCAGAGGACTCTACTCTCTGAAAACCCAAACCATCTTCATCAAATAACACAAAAAGCCTTAAATTCCTCTATTGAAAGCTTACTCCACTATTGTCAACTACTGATCTACCCCCCAAAAAACTAAACTACTCCTTTTTTTCCCAAGTCACATAACCTTGAAAAAATAACTTCAAAATCTTCACCCTTGGCAACACTGAGATTGAAGTAATGGGTCATACTAAATTGCAGGGCATGACCATAGATGAAAGCCTAAAATTTGAATTACATATTCAAAATGCAGTTAACAAAACAGACCAAAAGTTAGAAGTGCTCTACAGAACAAAACACTTCCTCACAACTTTAAACTAAAGTAACGCCTAGCTAAGATTTACATACTACCACCATTTCTATATGTCACCCATCCTTCCAAACTTCTTTAAAAACTAAACTTGAGAAATGTTATAACAGACTGCACTCATTGCTGCAAACAAATCCAAATACACCAATACACCACATTAAAATAGCTAATCTGGTTACAACTATCTCACTGTCTTACACTCTGAATTAATTACTACACTAAAAAGCAATAAGCAGTCCCATAACCTGCCTAGCTCTTAGTATAATTCTTCAAAATCATACCCAACGAGGTCCCTTAAGATCAAAAGAAACAAAATTCCTTACCATACACAAACCAAAAGAAAATTTCTCCCTATACTCAACACTATAGTAAAACTCTAAAACTCAATTGCTATAACAGTCAGGTCATCACACAACCTCCACATGTTAAAAACATCTTTAAAAGCATTCTCAAATCCTGGCTGTGCTCATGCTCTACATCAAGATAGACATATCTTATAATCCTTTTCCACTTTCACCCCAGTTGCATCTTCTAACTATTGTTTATCTCTCTCTCTCCCCAGGTCCTTACACCCATCCTCTCCCTATTTCCTCCACCTATAATCATTTTTTTTCTGATCTACTGCCCCTCTCCTCTACCCTACTGCCACCTTCTGTTCCACTACTGAAAATTTTACCTTCTACCAAAGTACATACCTTTCAAATACTAATCTGTAATTTGTAAATATAACTATCTTTCTCATAACTTTACACGTACATTATTTTTTGTATACACATATTCTTTCTTTATTAACTTGTTATTGTTCACTCTTTCATCTGGCACCCTTTGTCAGCTTCTTAATAATCCTTTCTCAACTAACCACTGCCTCTCTCTTTAATTCTCTTGAATTTTTGCCTTTCCATGACTTATATCACCTTTGCCTCCCTCTCTCTCTTTCTTCACCTCTTGTAATTTCAACAAATTAAGCTTTTCTCTCAATAAACAATCTTATTATTTCATTGGTTACTCTTGTATATAATATTGTATTAATAATAAATGTCACTATTTCTTTCAATTCAATGCCTCTCTTCCATGTTCTTCAACAGTTATGCCTTTGCTGGTTGCCCTCATTTCTTACTGCCTTCTTCTTGTCTGTCCCAAATCTTCATTACCAGACTATATTGCCTGCTTTCTTCGATGTTAAAGAACCACTGTAATCTGTTTTCTTTGATCTTCTCTGTAATTAGAGTTACTCGTACATCTGCTCTGATGTCCTCACCTGTTTGTCTGTCCAACAGTGTGTATCCTTCTAGCCATCTCAGACACTTCATCTCCATTACCTCTAGCTTCCACAACTGTCCTGCCTTCACTGGCCAGGTGTCTGTACCATGCATTAGTAATGGTAGCATCACTGGTTTGTATACCTTACTTTTCAGCTTTGTTGGCATTCTTCTGTCACACATTACCCCTTGTTCTAGCTTTGACCTCCTCATTCAGACTTTCCTTCTCCTTGAACGCCCATCCCAGATACCTGTTGACTTATTCCACTACTTTCCCTTCTATTTCATTTCTCAGTTTCTTCTAATTGCTCCCTTTTGCTACCATTACAACTGTCTTCTCTGTACTCATTTTCATCCCATGTGCCTTTAGTTTTACATTCCATTCCCCTTGTTCAATGTCTGCCTCTGATGCCACATCATCTGCATACAACAACCTTGCTGAGCTGTCCCCTCCAACCTGTTTGCTAAATGTTGTCCATCACCAGTATGAACAGCAACAGGTAAGAGCAGAACCCTGATGCACACCCACTTCCACTAGGACCCCCTTTGTGAGCCCACAATGTGTTCATACTTGTCTTAGGTTCATAGGTAGGTACTAGGCTATCGGCCCAATGGCCTATGTAAGCCTAGACAACAAGGTTTCTTGGCTTATGCCACCCAAGAAAGCTATTTTCCTGTGCCACTGTCGAGCAGAGACACAGAAGTGATCCCCGGGGTGTATTTCCTATTTCCCATCCACTCATCAGGATTTTTCTTGAAGAGTGCCAATGAAGAACTTTGCTTGACATAGATGGGTAGCCTGTTCCAGAGTATGGGAAGTCTCTGGGACAGGAATCTATCCCTCCAGCATATCCTGTTTATTGTGGTGACAAGGTTTACGTCCCTAGAGCATGTAGCTCGGAGGGATTGGGATTTCTTTAGGTGTAGCATATCCAACAGCTCTGGGTTTGACAGGGGACTTTAAACCATTGCAGGACTGTCCAAATCAGCTTTTTTTGGACCTTGTCATATACTTTCTCTAAGTCTAGTAATGCCCAGTTGGACTCTTTCCTCATCTCTTGCTTCTTCTCAACTATCTGTCTCACTGCAAGTATTATATCAATTTTGCTGCATCCTGATCTGAATTTGAACTGATCATTTGCCATTTTACTTTCTACTACTTTGCTTATTCATTTATTATTTACCTTCTCCAGAAGTTTCATGCAGGCTGACAGGAGTTTAATACATCTATACTGCCCATAGTTGTGAAAGTCCCCTTTGCTCTTCTACACTGGCACTCTTATGCTCATTTTATCATCTGGGATATTCCTTTCTCTCTATGCTGCTATGAGTGCACTCTCTAGTCTTTTCTCCCATAATTCACACAGTATCTTGATCATATCTGCTGTGGCCTCATTATACCTTCTGTGCCTTCATTTTCCTTGGTGCTGTTCTTACGTCTTCCAAGGTGGGATCCTCTTCTTTATTCATAGACTGTGTCTGGGGTAGTACTGTTTCTGTGGAGTTTTTTTTCATTCATAAGTTGGTGGAAGTACTCCTTCCATTTGCCATTGATGACCTGCAGACTGGTGAGCAGATTGTTGCTGGCATCCCTTATGAAGGGTATCTGATGAATACTTTTTTTAACTTTCTGTCTTTGCCTTGCAACCTGATTACGTTTCTTTGTGCCACCTCTGGATTCACTTTCCAGAAGCTGGTAGAGTGCCCGTGACACTTTGTTCTTTGCTAATGGAGCTCCTATCTTAGTCTCTGTGTTTCCCAACCAGTATTCCTTCTTAGGCTGGTTTATATTTTTTGTCTCCAACTTTTACCTATACTCCTTTCTTTTGATGACATCTTGGACTTCCACATTCCAACACCACCTTTCCTTATGTACACTATTTCAATAACCAGCTTGGATGCATATTTGTTCTGTAATCCTCATGGATGCTATTTTGAGGTGCTGACATTCTTCTTCTTCAATTCCACCTATTTCCTCTTGATTCTGCTTAGTCTGTGTTCAGCTTAGAACCTTCCCTGACCACTGCTTGGAGCTGGTTGAGGCCACCAGTAGTTTATGCTGTCGGCTGGCTGTTTCACTTGGAAGGGACTTTGCAATTGTTGATTCTACCATGGTACCCTTTCCTTACTAGGAGGAAGTCTACCTGAGTTACATGTGGACAACACTTGTATGTTTTCTTGTGACTCTCTCTCTTGCTGAACAATGTGTTCACCAAAATGAAGACATTTGTCAGGCAGAAGTCTAGAATGGCCTCTGCTTCTTTATTTTGGTGACCCACCCATATGGACTAAGGCAGTCCTCATTTCCTGTTCTGTCTATCCCAATATGTTCATTCTTGTTGCCATTATCAACACCAACTCATGTTCTCCTGCTTTATCTAGTAGGTCTTGCAACTGCTGCCTGAAGGCATTATTTTCTTTGCTATCACAGCCATGCTGTGGGACACAGGCTGAGATTATGATTAGCGCCCTATCCTTACTCTGGTGTGTAATTGCCATGAGTCTATCACTAATTCTGATGATATCCCTTACTGGCTTCTGAAACTTCTTTATCACCAAAGTTACCACACCATTTATAGTTTGTCCCCACACTGAGTAGTAGACACTGGATCCCAAACCAAGTGGCTTTTCTGCACGGCCCTTCCATCTTGTCTCCTGGATAAACAGTATGTCCAGGCTCCTCTTTACCATCATCTCATCCACTTCCAAGCTGCATCCTGTCAGTGAGTCAGTATTGACTGTAGCATTCCTTAATTCATGTTTGTCAGGTTGACTGGTTTTATGTCCAGCTTTCACTCAAAAGAGCTATCCAAGTTAACCCAAGTTATGGATACTAGCCAGCAAGTACCATATAGACCCAAGACTGTTGGGCTTTATGGTGAACACACACACTAGCCAATAGGGGCACAAATATCCCTCCCATGATTAGCAAGCGTACCTGGCATAGGTTGGAGTAGGCCAGGCCCTCAGCTCACATATCACTGCAAATACCCATGCACATTTTTGGGAAAATTAATCAACAAACCAAATCACCTAGAGCCATTTTTATACTATCAAGCCCTGACATGATGCACATTTCTGTGATCCATGTTTTCCTGTTTAGAGGACACTGTGCATCACAGCTGATACTTTAAGCAGTTGATCTATACAACTCTTCCCCGAAAGGCACCATCTAGAGTCTGTGCTGCTGCTCACAACTCCATTCTTGTGGGAATCTCCCACCATGTTTTTGGGAGGTGGGAGGAACCCCACCATGACACAGAAAGAACATGCAAAGACACAGTCTGGAGGTCAGGACTGAACAAATCTATGTAAAGATTAGGAGCCAGGGTTTGACCTAATGGATAAGGTCTTTACCTCACAGATACAAGGCACAGAGTTTGATTATGACATCTAGTTATTGTCTAGGTGTATAATACTAATACTCTAACATAAAACATCTGACAATCTACATCAAATGTTTATTTGCATTATTCTACTCTTTTCATGTAATATGTTGGAGCTTTTCCCCGGGCCTTTGTTAAAAATTCGTTATTGCTCAGTCAGACTTTCCTGGTAAATAAATTTCAAATACTAGTAAACGTGAACAATCGAGATGTTTTATTTAATACCTGGTGGTGATGTGGCATTCAGTACATCACCACCAGGTATTAATGAATACATCTCAATTAAACCTATATTACAGAATAAAGTATGATTAATGCTAGAGAGCTACATATTTATAAAGATGGGTTTAATATTTGAGGCATTGCATTGTGTTTCATGTACTACGTTTACTAGTATTTTGAAATTGAATCTGCAGACTCTTATTTTATTTGTTTGAAGAGCTGTTATGTGATTGGTGCACTAATTAGTTTGAATGATGTATAAAAATGAATGGATTTGTATGGACTGTGTTCTGATGAAGTCTAAGTTATATTAGATGAAAGCGCTAAACCTATGAATTTTATTGTTTTTTATAATAAATTGTATTTTATATTTATAGTACTCGTTATTTCACCTATCCAGTGGATTCTGTTGAACTTGTGCACGTTGAGCAGTTTGTATAGGTATCAAACTATGTTCATGGCTATATGTCAAAGGGAACTTTCATAATGGGTAGTGGCAGAGAATACTATTTTACAGCTGCTGAGAAAACATCTGGGCAATAAAATCTGGTTAACACTCTGTCTATTTTTATGTATCTAAATGTTCCCCATTACACTAGGTGATAGTACATTCTGACTAAACAGTTAAAGTTCCAACAAGTATTTTACTATGGTCTCCTCATTTTTGTCCATCTAGTACAAGAAGTCACAGGAAATCTCAAAATATGCAATAAGAGGGGTTGGATCATCACTCTCCCTCTCAACCATAGAATATTTGCTCTAGCTTCTATGAGTACAAGATTTCCCCACTGTGCTTTATTAAAATTTGGATGGATAATGCTTAAACTTATTTATATTGGGGTGGCTAATGTTTAAACACAGTAAACCTTTTTCATCTACATGGCATGTAGGTACACAAAGTGCTTTACTATTCCTAAAACGTTCTGACTTTACAGTGGAGAAACCAACCTTTCTCCAACAAATGGCAGTATAGTACCACCTTCTTTCAATTAATCGGAGTCTTTTTTGAACTTCAACTTCATGAGTGGTATAATCCCTGACCAGTAAGATGGCTTTCATTCTGCTACTTAGATAAAACATAAGCTGGTCTTCCTCACATCCTTTTTTCAAAATTCTGGGAATGGAGGACAGTCTTTACAACATAGGCTAAATCATGGATAGCATCCACAAAAAGCCTTTTTGCTCCAAGACTGGATTCACCAGCTTTATCAAACAAACATGATCATCTCGAGGGTTGGTACAGGCACAAACTACAGTGATAAGTTATGTGGTAAATATATTGCTTGCTGGCAGCTGGTTTCCTAGAAACCCTTAAATAGTGCTTCAGTAGCTCTGTACTGTAGAGTTAAGGCCTCATCTATGCCATAGATGAACCCAACTACAGTTAGAGGATCAACTGTCTGAAGAAGCTCGCCTGGCTTGGACAAGACTGAGTGGCTGTTGTCAGCTCACCCATCCTGGGGGGAGGGAGACAGCTCTGGCTTGCACAAGGTAACACATAGTGTTCACTTCCTGGAGTTCTGAAGTGGCCCAGATTAATCTGCCATATTGCATTCACACTAGCATCCAAGAGGATTCTGTCATACAAAAGCATGCTTCTCCTCAAAAGGAATAAGCTGCAGGTTTTGAGGAACCATGAAGTGGGAGGGAGTTTTCCCAAAGGAAATTTTTTTCTAGATGTATGCATTCATAAAGTGGGGACTGTGAATTTGACCACTAGGATTTATAAAAAACCTTGTAGGAAAAATACAGTGCTCCAATGCAATGGTATGCATCCACCACACATTTATAAAAACATTCTGAAGGGACAGTGTATTAGGGTCTCAAGGCTAAATAATTCTGAAGAAGGACTGGAAGAAGATCTAAAAACCTTGTCATGTGACTTTATGGAGAGAGGATAGAAAAGAGATGAGGTAGAGGGCATGCTTACAGAGGTGAAAGGTATGAGGTCCTCTGCAGCTAAACCATATTATTCAGGTTTGACCCGAGATGATAATTCAGTGGGTAATAGAGAGAGAAGTAGAATGCACCTACCATTTGTTTTACCCTATGCCAATGACTTTAAGATAGTACGTAATGTCATTGAATCTAATTGGGGTATTTTGACAATGAATGATCAGATTAAAGATATAGTAGGCAATAGACCACTATTTAGGTACAAAAACATGAAGTCACTTAAAAGACGCTTGCGCTATACAGATTCTAAAATAGGGTCATCCTTAAAAGAAGAAGAAGAAACAGGGACATATCCCTGTGGGAGTTGTAAATATTGCCCTTTTATAGACACTTTAAATTTATTTAAGCTTCCAATATCTAAAAGAAGATATATTTTTAAAGTGCATGAAAATTGTAGAAGCAGTAATATTGTTTATTTAGCTATCTGCACTGAATGTGAACATTTTTACATAGGAAAAACAAATAGAATGTTATATGAGAGAATACATGAACATATGTATGCAGTTATAAAATGTGATCATACTAATACTTTAGCGAAACATGTTCAAGAAACAGGTCTGAAACATAGTTTTTTGTTTAAGGCTATAGAAATGGTTTGTATAGGGCCTCGAGGAGGAGATTTAAGAAATTATACAGAGGAGAGAGAATTACATTGGATTTTTAAGGTATGTGCAAATAGGAGACCCGGGCTAAATGACAAGGTCTCTTTAAAGCCGGTTTTAAAATCCAAAGATTTGCATAAGTAATGATGATTTTAAATGGATTGGTTAGAGTGTTAATTAGTCCTGTTTTAAAAAATGTGTGTATATAGTGTAAGTGCTATGTCTGATGGAGAACTTGGTTTGAAAGCACTTACATCTGTTGAGTGTGGAAAATAAAAGTTTTTTATCTTCATTTGCCTGTCTCTGAGGTTCCTTTTTATACTTTCAGAGATTGTGAGTTATACTTAAAAAGCCTGGCAGTCAAGTAGAATGTAACAATGGTATTTACCCCTCAATCAGTGCAACACAGATTTAAGAATAATACTTTCCAAGGTTCACACTTGTGGCCATGGAATAATAGTCACATAACTCTGGACAGTGCATGTGTCAGACTCCCACTTAGTCTAACACTAGAATGGTATAAACTGCTGCAGGTAGTGAAACCATGGAGACCAGTTCCAATAGCAAACATGAAGCTAAACTGTATACAGTGCTGTTATCAATCTCACTGAAATTCCAGATGCCTTAGTTTATTAAAAAATAATCTTTTTGGATGTACTAAAGGGATGCAGTTATCAAACAATATCAAAAGCAAACAAAAGCGATAACGGAAAGCTGCAACAAAGCACGAACCACTTAATAAAACAAAGACCGTTTATTGTGAGTGCTTTCGAATGGGCTAATACCCAAACTTCATCAGACAAAATTTACATGATAACACTTCCTGCTTATATACCTCCACCTTCACAAACGTATCCCATTAGCAATAAATTGATTAAATTAAACTCAATTACAAATTTAAAGCGCCAATGGGTTTTTTTTATATAAAAAAAAACGCCAATGGGTTTTTTATATATATAAAAACTATAGCCACTCAGTCAACATCATTAAAAACAGCTTTAACATACATATTAAAACACTTGTATAAAAGTATGTTTAAAATTATTATTACCAACATCCATACACTTCTTCTTTGGTCTCATGTTATTAGATTAATTTTCCAAAGTATCGACAATTTGTTAAATATTGAAAACTCAGCAATTTATTAGATATTGGAAACATGATATCGGCATACATATGCTTAACCTTCCGCTAGCAGGAACAACATTATATTAAGAAACTGTTATATTAAGAAACTGTTTGTCCCAAAACTATATGGGCATAGATGCAAAATTAATACTCAATGTGTTAAATGTTAATTCCTAGCTCTATATACCTATCTTAAATGTGTGTATGTATATTATACTCTAATTCTAGCTTTTAGGGTATAATCCCTTATTTTATTCTATTCTGTATTATTATCTATGCAATGCTTTTGAGTATGCATTTGATAGAGGCATATTCATTTAAGCCTGGAGGAACATAGGCTGATGTTCTAATTTGCCATAAAACTTCTTGTTCCTCTAAATGTAACTGCCACGGGCCTCCCCTCACATCATTTTGGACTTGTTGGAGAATTGTAAACGTGAACCTGTGGTCTGGGAATTCTAAAGTGTGTTTGGCTAGTGCATTAGTGATATCTCCTCTACCCATAGCATACTGATGCTTGCACATTCTTTGTCTCAATTTCCTTTCAGTTTTACCTATGTAGAAAGAAGGACACCCCTCGCACATAGCCACATAAACCACCCCTTTGGTTTCACAATTAAACTTATCTTTTAAGTGGTATTCCTTCCCATTGATCTTAACTTTTTTTCTTGGCATATAACTACATTGTGGACACATTCCACATTTATTCATACCAGCCACTTTAACATTTTTCTTACTCATCTCAACCAGATTTTTGAGATTGAAGCCTCTTCTGTAGGTAAACTTTGGTTTAAGACCTATCATCGTACTTAAAGCATGATCTTCTAATATTATACCCCAGTTCTTAGTAATGATATCCTTAATAGTTTTATGATCTATGCTATATGTAAACAGAAAATTGAGGCTTAGAGACTTATTATTTATGCTATTTAGATTACTATTATATTCAATAGACTTCATATCTACCCTATTAATGTATCCACCACCTAACAGAGGCCTAAAGTGCCCTGATTGTCTTTTGGTACTTACTTAATCTATAGTGTCTGTTATTAGTATTTCAGGATACCCTCTATTTAGAAACATTGTTTTCATAATCCCACATTCATGCATAAAGTCATGACGATCAGAGATCATCCTTGCAGCCCTTACGAACTGCCCCTTCACCATCGCTTTTTTCTGGTGATACGGGTGACTACTGGTATAATGCAAAAACGTGTTTGAATGTGTGGGTTTCCTATATATTGTAGATTTATATCTATTATTACTTCTCTCCTTACTAATCCTAACGTCAAGGTAATTGACTTCTTCGATACCAATAGTATATGTGAATTCAAGAAAATCAGTCATAGCAGTGATACTAGAAAGAAACCTAGGTATCTGATCAATATGCCCTTTCCAAATAAGACACGTCATCTTGATACCTGGTGTACCATACTACGTGTTCTTGATACATGATGTTATTAAACAGCAGGTTACGTTCCCAATAGGCCATTACACTACTGGCAAAACTGCCACCACATGGGGACCCCATGGCTATTCCTTTTTTTTGGAGAAAAAACTGTCCCTTGAATACTAAATAGTTATTTGATAAAATTAAATCCAATAGGGTTTCAACAAGATTGATACTTGCATTATCTGCTTTTTTATATATCATAAAATTCCTGGTCCATTCAATCCCTAATTGTTGGGGAATGACTGTATATAAATCTTTAATGTCTATAACCAAAAAAGTGTACTGCTCATTATATTCTACTTGATTAATAGTCTCCAAAAACTCCATGAGTCCTTACATATCTGTGGTTCATCCTGGATTAATGGTTTTAGTATATTGTCCACAAACGTGGCACAAGCGTAAGTGATGGAACCTCTTCCATCCACAATAGGCCTAAAGGGTGGATCAACTAAACTTTTATGTAGTTTTGGAGAGCCAAATATGGCTGGAATTCTTGGGGCTGGCATGGTTAGATATTGAAATGTATCGATATTGATACTGCCCTCCAAGAACAAATCATCCAAGGCCCCCCTAATACTTTTATATGCCAAGTTAACCTCATTTAAACTAGCATTTGTGTATGCTCCAGAATGCAGATAATTAAACATTATTCTCTCATACTGGTATTCGTCCATAAACACTAGTCCCCCTCCCTTATCTGGTTTCATAACTCTAACCTTACATTGATTGAGGAGGGAGATGAAGTCTATTTTGTTTTTAGAAATGTTTAGATTTGTGGTTTGTGCATATGTAATGGAATCCAACCTTGACCTCAGGTCAATTTCACACATCTTCTCAAACACATTTAATACACCGTATAAAGGTGGAATAAAAACACTAGACACCCTCAGTGTGTTTAGAAGTGTGGAACTATTCCCCATAGTATAGGTTAAGTTTAGCTTGCGTACAAAAAGCTTGAGATCTATTATGGTTTTAACCAAATCTGCATTTTTTTCAGGAACAAAGGACAGACCCTTGGAGAAAAACTCAATCAACGGCTGGTCTACTGTCAGAACTGTGTAATTATATATTTTAAAGTCCCCTTGTTGACTGATTAGGACTTGTGGTTCTTCTAACATTTGTTCGGTCACCTCCTCCGTTGGTTCCTTCGATTTCTCCTCTGTCCTTGGTTCCTGTTGTTGGTCTGATTGTTGTTGTTTCTCCTGTTGCCTACCCTTTGAAAACCCTGATTGTCCCCCATATTATTTGGGCCCTCTGCTTGTTGTTGATTTTCACATTGTCCATTAATGTTGTTAATATTATTCTAATCCGCTCACTCCTCCGCAACTGTGAGGGTTCTGGGTCACTATTGTCCTCAGTGACGTTCATTTGTGCCCACCTATTATTATCAACTTGGTTACTTGGTTGATTATACAGAACCAAGGGGGGGGGGTAGGCTTTCTTATTCGCATAGTCTTAAGTCTCTGTCAATATTTCTTTTTTTATTGATTAATAGCTTGCTTATAGTGGCCTCAATACTGATGAAAATTCTTGAATAATCATTTTTATATCATGTGAATTCAGTGTCCACACATATGCTGTGTTCAAGCAATTCTAATTCCCCTTTCAAACTCGCAATTTCGGCGTTATAATAATTAATTAAGGAAAGTAAAAAGTCAAACCCTTGCCGATCAAACAGGGCTAATAACTCTTGATGAAATGTAGAATTTTCGACAAGTCCGACAGGGTAACGCCACTGACGTAACCCTTTCAGTATAACCTTCTTAGCGATGCATTCTTGGAGGTAAGCAACCTCTAATTGCAACTTTCTACATTTAAAAAGTTTTCTATCAAACACATTGAGTTTTTCAGTAAAAGTACTCGCCCGGTCCTCAGAATTCATGTCCGTATAGTCCGGGCTTAAATTAGTGAAAAAAATCCTTATTATTTAAATAGTTTGCCATTGAAGGAACAGAAGCACCATTGCTAAGTGGTGCCTGTTGTAAATTATTACCTGGTCGAACAACGACCCCTTTTCTATTTGCATTCTCATGTGATGGTATCACATGAACGCCGTTAACTTCCGGCGGCGCTTGTTGCAACCCTGTGACTCCGGTGGAAACTGGAGCATTATTATCATCCCTTCCTATATTGGTTTGTGTTGTGCAGAGTTCCGCCTTCCATCCGATTCCACCTTCTGCGATAAGGCTTCTACACGCCCCTAGTAGTAGGTTAACCAGCGTTGTTAGGGTCCCTAGGGCATTTGCCTCTGAGGGATTTTGAGTGGCACTCGAGCTGGAGTTGTTCTCTTGTGTAAACAGAAGCTGCGAAGTGGCCCCATTATGCTGTGCAGAGACTCCGTTTTCGCCTGACATCACAGACTGTGCAAAAACGTAAACTTAATACTTAAAAACAAACAAAAGCGATAACAGAAAGCTGCAACAAAGCACGAACCACTTAATAAAATAAAGACCGTTTATTGTGAGCGCTTTCGAATGGGCTAATACCCAAACTTCATCAGACAAAATTTACATGATAACACTTCCTGCTTATATACCTCCACTTTCACAAACTTATCCCTTTAGCAATAAATTGATTCAATTAAACTCAATTACAAATTTAAAGCTCCAATGGGATTTTTTATATATAAAAAACGCCAATGTTTTTTTTATATATATAAAAACTATAGCCACTCAGTCAACATCATTAAAAACAGCTTTAACATCCATATTAAAACACTGGTATAAAAGTACGTTTAAAATTATTATTACCAACATCCATACACTCCTTCTTTGGTCTCATGTTATTAGATTATTTCTCCACAGTATCGATGATTTGTTAAATATTGAAAACTCAGCAATTTATTAGATATTGAAAACATGATATCGGCATACATATTGTTAACCTTCCGCTAGCCTAATGTTAACTTAAAAGTATTTAGCATCAGTCTTGCTACACAACATGCAGAGACAACATTATATTAAGAAACTGTTATATTAAGAAACTGTTTGTCCCAAAACTATATGGGCATAAATGCAAAATTAATACTCAATGTGTTAAATGTTAATTCCTAGCCCGATATACCTATCTAAAATGTATGAAATGTGTGTATGTATATTATACTCTAATTCTAGCTTTTAGGGTATAATCCCTTATTTTATTCTATTCTGTATTATTATCCATGCAACACTTTTAATTTGAGTATGCATTTGATAGAGGCATATTTATTTAAGCCTGGAGGAACATAGGCTGGTGTTCTAATTTGCCATAAAACTTCTTGTTCCTCTAAATGTAACTGCCACGGGCCTCCCCTCACATCATTTTGGACTTGTTGGTGAACCTATGGTCTGGGAATTCTAAAGTATGCTTGGCTAGTGCATTAGTGATATCTCCTCTACCCATAGCATACTGATGCTCATAAATTCTTTGTCTCAATTACCTTTCAGTTTTGCCTATGTAGAAAGAGGGACACCCCTCTCACATAGCCACATAAACCACCCCTTTGATTTCACAATTAAACTTATCTTTTAAGTGGTATTCCTTCCCATTGATCTTAACTTTTTTTCTTGGCAAAATATATCTACATTGTGGACACATTCCACATGTATTCATACCAGCCACTTTAACATTTTTATTACTCATCTCAACCAGATTTTTGAGAGTGAAGCCTCTTCTGTAGGTAAACTTTGGTTTAAGACCTATCATCTTACTTAAAGCATGATCTTCTAATATTATACGCCAGTTATTAGTAATGATATCCTTAATAGTTTTATGATCTATGCTATATGTAAACAGAAAATTGAGGCTTAGAGACTTATTATTTATACTATTTAGATTACTATTATATTCAATAGACTTCATATCTACCCTATTAATGTATCCACCACCTAACAGAGACCTAAAGTGCCCTGATTGTCTTTTGGTACTTACTTCATCTATAGTGTCTGTTATGAGTATTTCAGGATACCTTCTATTTAGAAACATTGTTTTCATAATCCCACATTCATGCATAAAGTCATGATGATCAAAAATCATCCTTGCAGCCCTTACGAACTGCCCCTTCACCACCGCTTTTTTCTGGTGATACGGGTGACTACTGGTATAATGCAAAAATGTGTTTGAATGTGTGGGTTTCCTATATATTGTAGATTTATATCTATTATTATCTCTATCCTTACTAATCCTAACGTCAAGGTAATTGACTTCTTCGATACCAATAGTATATGTGAATTCAAAAAAATCAGTCATAGCAGTGATACTAGAAATAAACCTAGGTATCTGATCAATGTGCCCTTTCCAAATAAGACACATGTCATCTTGATGCCTGGTGTACCATACTACATGTTCTTGATACATGATGTTATTAAACAGCAGGTTACGTTCCCAATAGGCCATTACACTATTGGCAAAACTGCCACCACATGGGGACCCCATGGCTATTCCTGTTTTTTGGAGAAAAAACTGTCCCTTGAATACTAAATAGTTATCTGATAAAATTAAATCCAATAGGGTTTCAACAAGATTGATACTCACATTATCTGCTTTTTTATATAGCATAAAATTCCTGGTCCATTCAATCCCTAAGTGTTGGGGAATGGCTGTATATAAATCTTTAATGTCTATAACCAAAAAAGTGTACTGCTCATTATATTCTACTTGATTAATATTCTCAAAAAAACTCCATGAGAGCCTACATATCTGTGGTTCATCCTGGATTAATGGTTTTAGTATATTGTCCACAAACCTGGCACAAGCGTAAGTAATGGAACCTCTTCCATCCACAATAGGCCTAAAGGGTGGATCAATCAAACTTTTATGTAGTTTTGGAGAGCCAAATATGGCTGGAATTCTTGGGGCTGGCATGGTTAGATATTGAAATGTATCGATATCGATACTGCCCTCCAAGAACAAATCATCCAAGGCCCCCCTAATATTTTATATGCCAAGTTAACCTCATTTAAACTAGCATTTGTGTATGCTCCAGAATGCAGATAATTAAACATTATTCTCTCATACTGGTATTTGTCCATAAACACTAGTCCCCCTCCCTTATCTGGTTTCATAACTCTAACCTTACATTGATTGAGGAGGGAGATGAAGTCTATTTCGTTTTTAGAAATGTTTAGACTTGTGGTTTGTGCATATGTAATGGAATCCAACCTTGACCTCAGGTCAATTTCACACATCTTCTCAAACACATTTAATACACCGTATAAGGGTGGATTAAAGACACTAGACACCCTCAGTGTGTTTAGAAGTGTGGAACTATTCCCCATAGTATAGGTTAAGTTTAGCTTGCATACAAAAAGCTTGAGATCTATTATGGTTTTAACCAAATCTGCCTATCTATCTGCCTATCTGGCTATAGTTTTTATATACATAAAAAACCCATTGGCGTTTTTTTATATATGAAAAAACCCATTGGCGCTTTAAATTTGTAATTGAGTTTAATTGAATTAATTTAGTGCTAATAGGATAAGTTTGTGAAGGTGGAGGTATATAAGCAGGAAGTGTTATCATGTAAATTTTGTCTGATGAAGTTTGGGTAGTAGCCCATTCGAAAGTGCTCACAATAAACGGTCTTTGTTTTATTAAGTGGTTCTTGCTTTGTTGCAGCTTTCTGTTATCACTTTTGTTTGTTTTTAAGAATTAAGTTTACATTTTTAAACAATATCAAAAGGTCTTTGTTGCTGAAGAACTGACCTGCTACTTCCCAATGGTCTTTCTTAGCCTGTGCACCACATAGGCATCTGACATGGTACAATGATACTTTTTAGAGGGCACCATTGAGTAGAATGGAATTCCTGACTTATTTCTGATGCAAAAGTGTGGGTGTTTTTTTAAGATATAGTTCAAATGTAAGCTGAAGACTAGTAAATAAATATGGGTTATTAGTGGAATCCAGCATAGTTTCCCACCACCTTTTTTACAGAGCCCTTGATGTAAAAGAACAGAAGATTTAAGAAGTATAAAAAAACTGAATCTGTGGCCTAAGAGTTTTCTTTTAGTGATCAAGAACTTAGAAGAGTCATTTAATGAGCTATAGGATACAGTGGTTTACTACTTCATTGTATAATAACAATAATCCACTCCTGTGTGGGGGAATATCAGACAGAACATACATTTTGAAGAAATGCAGTCTCATAGTATATCTGCAACCTTGTCAGACAGAATGTACAATTTTTAAACAGTTAGAATTACAGTATAATAGATACAGACTTACACTGCTGAGAAGGGAAACTTTTGTTGAAAACAAAATACTTATAGAAAGAATTTAAGCTTTCAAAAATTGGTAATGGTTGCTGAAGGTCAGATCGAAGGTTTGAAAAGTTTATTGATAAAATCAGTAAAGTATGGGCATCTTAGAGGTTCTCCGGTTCGATTTTCGGCTGGGGTGCCTTCTGTGTTGTGGAGTCTGCATGTCCTTCCTGTGTTCGCGTGGGTTTCCTCCGGGTGCTTCGGTTTCCTCCCACATCCCAAAGACATGCTGTAGGTGGAATGGACACTCTAAATTGGCCCTAGGTGTGAGTGTGTGCGTGTGTGTGCCTTCTGTGGAAGGTTGGGTGCTGGGCTGGCAACTCAACACCGTAAAACTCCACTGCCAATCATGAGCGGACAGGTGATCCGCTTTGGTGACCCCTAACTGAGAAAAGCCGAAAGAAGAAGAAGAATGGCCATCTTAGAGCAAAAGTTCAAATGGGGATGGTAGAATGATAGAATGACAGAACGATTAAAGCAGGCAAATTACATGAATCAGTCAGTCCCATTCAGCTAGCGGAATACATAAAGATCCCAAACTTACAGCAACATATAGCTATAGAAATCAAACAAGAACTTGTTCCCTGTTGTGTCACATTATTTTGCCTGCCTTGGTGCAACTTTGCTGTATTATCCAGTTTGTTTCAAGTGTTTGCTTATGTGGTCGGCATGCTTCTCAATGTCTTAGCACAAGAAATCTGGACAATGCCTAACATAATGGGCGACAGAGGGCCCAAAAACAGGGACAGATTTTACATATTGCTCATATAAATGTAAGAAGGCTGGTAGAATAGTAGGATTTATCTTAGCATTTTTTTTTCTGAAGGATAGAAGTGTGAAACTCAAATGTATATCAATATTTAGTGACTTCAGTCTTCAGATCATTCCAGTGATTTGCCTGAATACCACAGATTTTATGAGGAGCAAACCAAAAATAAGAGGCAGAAATAAGGACATTCTTCAAAAATCTGGACAGTTGAGAGGTATGTAGTATACTCTCAAATCCACAATCCAGTTTCTCCCTGACAATTTATTGCTAATTTCTGTGATCAAGATTCTTAAGGCTATTGCTTTACTAAATTTCTAACCTCCTGTTCACATTTACATTCTGTTATCTTTCTGTTGTAACATTACATAACAGAAGCACAGTAACACTCATATTCAGAGCAGGAGAACATCTTTATAACACTTAGTAAGCAGGTAGAATAAAGTTACTGACAGGATAAGAATGACTAGCAAATACTGCTCCACAGAAAGAGAAACATTAGATGGCTAAGTAAATAGCTTCACCAGTCACTTCTTACTGTTTTGTGAAATCTTTTGTTTTCAAAATGTCAAAGCAAACTTTTCTTTTTATTTCAGATATAAAAATAGAGCATCAATGTGTAGTATCCGTTAACAAATGTCACTGTACAGGAGCGTAGAACAGAGACTACAAATAAATGACCTGTTAGGTTCAGAGAAAACATTTACTCTTATAAAAAGCAGATGTAAAAACAAATAAAAAGCAAGGATCTGACAGAACAGCCCCATCCTTTTATCATAAACAGGTTTGCATTTCTGTTTTAAGTTTCAGGCTAGGGGTGGAGTTCAGATACTCGCCCATTCCCCAGTGGAAACCAAACAGAAAAATCTCCATTGCCAAGCTTGGAATTTTGCCTTTGTGCTACACTTTAACTGAGGTACCAATTGAAGAATTATTTTTTTTTATTATTATTATTTTCTGTGTGAATCAGCATGAGGAAATAGATTAGTGGAAGGTTTGCAGAAATACATCTGTATTTAATATACAGTTGTCCTGAAGACTGCATTACAGCCTGTGCAAACTATACAGCCGTATCCTGTAAAGTAGCACTGTCTGATATTTCTTACCTTGTCTGTTATTCTTTTTTTTCTAACAAGCAGCCAGCTGGGCTAGTCAAAAAAACTCACCAGCACTTCATTGGTTCTTTCAAAAACTCACCAGTAAGGTTAATGTTTCTGTTCTAAGTTTTAAGCTGAGTAGAATCCAGATACACCCATTTCCCGAGTGGAAACCAAAAAGAAAAATCTCCATTGCCAAGCCTGTAATTCTGCCTTTGTGCTACACTTTAACTGAGATACAGATTGAATAATTTATTATTATTATTATTTTCTATGTGAATCAGCATGAGGAAATAGCAGATTACTGATAGGTTTGCAGAAATACATTTAGTATACAGTTGTCCCGAAGACTGCATTACAGCCTGTGCAAACCATACAGCTGTAACCCTTAAAGCAGTGCTATTTGGTATTTCTTACCTTGTCTGTTATTCCTTTTTTCTAACAAGCAGCAAGCTGTTCTAGCCTAGCAGATATAGCTAATGTCCTGAGTTTTGGCTTGGTTGTCTGCTGAGCAGTTTCTGCACTGCAGCACGCCCAATTCCTCCCCCAGTCTTGTCTCTAAAAAGCATCACGTTACAGGAAAACACGTAATCTTATGAAGTGCTGCTGTGGGCTTAAAATGGAATTCTTGAAAACTGACACACTGATGTGTCATCCAACTTAGTATGTTTTTGTAGTTGTTATCGTAACAGAAAGGCTTGTAATAAAGAAAACTATAAGAAAGGGTTGACTGAATTGATTTTCTCTCTCATAAATAATATATGTGTATGTTTCATCAGAAAACTAAAACCTGTGTGTGTGTGTGTGCGTGTGTGTGTGTGTGTGTGTGTGTGTGTGTGTGTGTGTGTGTGTGTGTGTGTGTGTGTAAAGTTGTGTCAAGTTTCACTAAAGGGTTCTATACTGATAAAGGGATATCATAAATATATTTATGAGCCAATGTCATAAGGTATTTACATTATGTGTTTTGGAAGTTGCTCATTATATTCCAATAATGTCAACTATCTATCACTGTCTCTACCTGTGTGCACTCCTTTCCTGCTCACTTGATACCAGAAGTGTTTTTCAATGTACACTGCTTCAACTATTTACATTCACTGTTATTCAGACTTCTGAAGGTTCCTTGGAAAGGGGAGAATTACCATCACAATCAGTCATTTGGGGCTATTTGCAGCTGACAGAGCAACAGTTTTGGTGCAACACCTTGGCCATATATTAATTGCATTTTGGTAAGAGTACTACACTTATTCAACAGCACTCGTCATTTTCTGCTGAGAGCTGCATATACTTTGGTTAATTTATAGGGTCTTAGGAAGATACTCAGCTAATGACCCTTATGGACCTTTTTAAGCTTAGCCATGCTTCCCAGAAATATTATAAAGATATCGGTCCCATAGGTTATGTGGATGGTATTTAAACTCAGCATGCATGGTTTAGCCTTTACAAGCTTCCTATCTCTAGTAGAAACATCGCTGCCAGACCACAGCTAAATTTACAGTTCCCCATTCATTGATCCAATTTTCATCTGAATAAGTGTAGGGAAGAACTTTGCTTTACTTTAAATGGATGGGAGGCCAGATCCAGAAAAGTCAAAGCCTCTGAGACAAATACCCCCTTTTCAGCCAATTGTGAATGGTAGGAATTCCATTACATGCCACCTAGCTAAGTTTGTAGATACTTTTTTGAAAAGGTATGTAGTGGAGGAACCTTATATTTGCAAAGACTCATAGTCCATGGAAAAGATCTGACTTTAACTTTGCTACTGTAGATGTGAAGGACCTTTATACTGTAATTCTGCAAGATCCAGGAATTGAATGGCTTAGCCTACTTTTAGCTAAGAGGGGTGTTCGTAACACTAATGTTTCCCTTATACAGGAATTATTGGATATTATTTTGAGCAATAATTTCTTCTTGTTTGAGGGTAAATATTATTTGCAGAAAAAGGGTGTAGCCATGGGCTCCCCACCAGGAGCCAGTTTGGTTAACTTAGTTACGCCATACTGGGAGAGTGAATTTGTATTTAATAATAATCTCTTTATTCAGCACATTTTTTACTACAACAGATTTTTGGATGATATTTTTATTATATTTAAGGGTGGACATGATTTATTTGTTGAATTTATTGAATACTGTAATAGAACAACAGACTTTCTAACATTCACCCACACATTCAGTACAGAGAGGATAGCATTTTTAGATGTGGCCCTGTCTAAGGAAAGACAGAATAGATGTTATAAAGCAGAAATCTGTAGAAAGGAGTCATATTCAAACTCCTTTTTGCACTTTACTAGTGCTCATCCTTGGTATCAGAAAAAATCTATTGTGTAAGAGCAGCCAGAATGTGCACTACTAATTTTGATTTCATGACTGAATGTGACTTGTTAGTCCAAATATTTTTGAAGAGAGGCTACCCGGCACCCTTACTAGAAGAATTGGTGAATGAAGTTCAAATGAAAAGGAATGTAGGTTATTTTAAAGCTATCTTGGGGGAGTGGACAATGTATGATGGAAAATGAGGGTACAGTGAGTGATGATATCCAACAAAGTGAAATTGTAAACTACCGCTTGACTTTTATAACCCCTTATAATAGTGATGCTGGCAACATTAAACAGGTCTTGATTAAGAATTGGAGTGTAATAGCATCAGAGGGGTCCTTAGTGAATAAACTAGGTGCTAACCCTAAATTTATTTTTAGAAGAGCTCAAAACCTGAAAGGGTTATTACAATTTAAAAATTCGGGACTGACAATGCAAGAAGGTATGTTTAAATGTGAGGCCTGTGCCTATTGTAAGCATATGGATGTGGGTTACACATACACACTGAAAGGGAGAAAGTATACTTGTAAAGGCAAGTAGAACTGTAATTCCCATATAGTGGTATATTTAGCCCAGTGCCAGTCTTGTCCTAGTTTTTACATAGATAAGACTGACCGTAAATTAAGAGAATGTGTGTATGAACACCTATATAATATTAGAAAAGAGAGGTAGGAAAGTGCTTTAGCTAAACATGTGATCAATCAGATAGGTCACTCATTTGTATTCAGAGTGATAGATCAACTTGAGTATGATGAAAGGGGAGGTTCACATACCCTAAGACTTGAGCAGCGGGGTTAATTTAGCAGATTAGAACACATGCCTATAGTCAACCAGGATTAAACGATCTGTGTTCTATAGTCTACATGCTGAAAATAAAGAGTTTGACTCGTTGAATAGTTTATAATTTTATATTATTTGTCTATTTTTGTTTGTCCATGTTTTAAAAAATGAGGATGCTGAATGTTTTTTTCAGAGAGCAGATGGTATTTTAAATGCATTTTAAATTACTTTATATGCATTCAATTTATTTTTCTTAGGAAAGTAATGTGGTCACTTTAAAAGTTTAACATTGCTTGATCATATGACTTTTACCCTTGATTATGTGATTTTGTATTTGGTATTTAAGTGTATCTGATATGGTTGTTCTGTTTGTCCGAAGAAGCTGAGTTATTAAACTTAACGAAAGCACTAACATACAAAAAATAATTTATACCCTGCCAGGATAGAGTGCTTCAATGCTTCTATTTTGGTTAAAAAAGAGAGATTTTTTTTTTCTTCGTTTACTTTTAAATTGTAGCAAAATGCTAAAGTTTAGACCACATATGGAGCTCTATAGCAGTCAGATTTGAATACAAATACAATACTGTCTTTTCAAAGCAGCTATTGCATTAAAAAAAGATTGGGATTGGCTGATCGTGCTCCCAACACTTTGCGCCAGGTGCAGTTGCCCATTTTGTCCCAACCTAGCTATGCTAATACTAAATTAGCATAAATATCAAACTGTTCATTTCATACTAATCTTTACAGTGGTTGCATTCATTAAATTCTAGGTCATAAACATGACTGTATAAGTCAAAGTAACAAAGTAAATATTCGTCTTTGTAATGTTCTGTAAATATCTTACAGCATCTTAATAAGTACTTAAGCTGCACACGTAACGTCAGCAGAATTGCATTGATCCAGCTGTGAGCTGTCAAATGAGAATTAGATGTTTGTCTGTGTTGTACCGTTGTTGAAATATTCTGAGTAGTATGAAAATGATGACAATATGACTATATATATTTATTTATTATTTATTTATTTATTTATTGACATTTGTTGACCGGGAGAGTCAGACTGGACACAGGTCCATTTTCAGTGGAGGCCCGGGGAGAAAAGCTCCACATTAAGTATTATTTGCTTTATACAGTTAAAAAAAACATAGCATTTAAATATAAACATTAGTCCAGTTAAGGACGCAAGACAAGAAGAAAACAGATGTATATAGTATATGAACATTTAATCTCTAATAAGTTGCATAAGACTGAGGTCAATAATTAGTGCAGTTGTGTTTCTCATCATACTAGCTTTAAGATGAACTATTTTAATAAATTGTAGAATGCATTATTTTGGAATTGTTAATATAAATTATTAAAGTAAATAAGAACAGGCAAAACTAGATGCCTAGAATTGTAATAAGATGTTCCTAGAGAAACACCTGGAGGTATCAGAATGGTTTAATGAGCTTACAGTTAATAGCTCACCATCCTTCATATGCCAATAGATAATCCACTGAGTAAATTACTAAGTGATTTATAAAACATACAAAAAAGGTGACACTGTCTTCTTAACTACCACTATCACTTTGCCTTCACTATATGAGAATGCTTCTAGATTAGTCCATTTGGCAACTAACCCAAGTTAAGCACTGCCTTGTATTTTGTGCCAGACCAACCATAAAATCATTACTTACTTGATAATCCTTATTTATTCAGTCATCTTTTCAGTTAGTCATCCCTTTTAATCCATGCATTTACTTTTGTCTACATGATACAAAAGGAGTCTTCTGGACCACCAAAGTGCATTTGACAATACTTGATGAAAAATGAAATAGATCCTTTAGACACTTTCACTGCCCACTTACAAAAAGATAAAAAATAAATCACAAATTTAGTTGCTACATATTACTAAACCAAAAGGTAAAAGAAGTAACAGAACAGTTATGAGTGCATTTCTTTTAAACAATTTTACAACTCAGAAAATATTGTAAGTTTAGGTCAAAGTGCTGCCTACACCAACTTTTAAAGAGAACACAGGTTTCCTTAGTTTTATAACCCCCCACCTTTTCCCAGGAGCTACATTTTTCTCAAAGTCAAAAATCCATTTCACACAAAGCAAAACATCTACTAAAGTAACCCAAATATCAGGAACTTCACAAACCTTCAGATGGAAAGCTGTCTTGCCATTTATGCCGGTTACTGTTCCCCCACCAAAGTATTATATATTTATTTAACACAACTGCTCAAAATGAGACAGCACAAAAATTTAACACACTGACTTTTCTAACCACAACATGACTAAATACCATGTCTCTTATGACCTACATTTCAGCATTGGGAAGTAATTTCTTATTAAAATTATTTGGGGGGAAAAATCATGCTAAGCTGTACAACAAGCATTATTACATGAGACAAAACAAATGTATGTAATCATAACTTTTTGGGTCTCTCATATGCAAATATCCTCAAAATAAGGATTTTCTCAACTTAACCAAGGTAACTATACAACTGCATACCTTATCTAAATGTGATGGCATGAACAGGTCTGAGATAATTGCTGCCAAAGCTATGTAGTACAAAACAGAAACATAGGAGGTGACCAGTGCAGTATACCTTGACAGACAAATCTGTATGTAAAACAACTGCTGAAACCTGACTGCTGTTAAAGTTCTTTTTTCAAGATGCAATGCTCTAAAATAAATCTGCCTCTTCAAAAACAAATTATTCTGATTTACATGTCCTACATGAAGTTGCACTGGACAAGGTACTCAAATTTTCTGCAAGCAATCTTCACCCAGTAGAGAAGTATCCAGATTGCTATCTTTATTAGCACTGCATTAAAATATTAACTTAGAAGAAAACCTGACCAATGACCAGAAAAATGCAACAAAAGTCTGCTCGGTGGAGGTCAGGACTACAAGAACAGTGAGTATCCTCCAAGAAATAAATTTCTTAGGTTTCCTTTTTAGGATTCAAATGATATTACAGCTGAGCATTTCAAGGTCACACTTTAAAATTCACTGAAAAACATGCATTTGCCTTGGATGTATATGTGGATATGATTCTAATTTACTATGTAGATATATTATGGTGCAGCGGTAGCATTGTTGCCTCACAGCAAGAGATTATCCCGTTCGATTCTTGGCTGGAATGTGGGGAGTGCCTTCTGTGTAGAGTCTGCATGTCTTCCCTGTGGTTGGATGGGCATTCAAAAGACATGTGTAAATGGGAGTGCCTTTGTTGAAGGTTGGACATCGAGCTGGCACCTCGACATTCATGAAAATCTACTGCCAATCATTAGTGGACTGGAGTTCCGCTGTGGCGACCCCTAACCGGAAAAAGCGTAAAGACAAACAACAACACAAATGAACAAAAAAGTTTTCTAAACAAAAAAGCTACAGTAAAACTCTGTGAACTCATCAGAACTGTTACACCATTACATCAGAAGCGATTATAAATGGCCAAGAGCAGATGATGAGGAGCCAATCAGATTACAGATAGGATGTCAACCTGAGACCTTTGACAGAAGGATTTTACCTCCACATTTGAAATTCCAAAACAATCTGCACTTGTCCCAGTCCCCTTCAATAACGCACATCACACCAAATGACATTTGACAACCTTTATTAAATTTCCATAACATAGCTTTGATCACCAACTTTATTAATTACAACTATTCATGATATAATTGATTCTAAATACAGCACAGCATCCTTGTAATGTTAATCAGGGCAGCATACCTACTCACCCTGCCCCAGTAAGCAGCGTCCATACCTGTGCTCACTTACTGTACTTATGAAGCAGCGTCCCATCTCACTTCATACACCATTCATTGTAATGTTGATCAGGGCAGCATACCTACTCACCCTGCCCAACAAGCAGGGTCCATACCTCTGCTCACTTACTTTACTTATGAAGCAGCGACCAAACTCACTTCATACAACATCCATTGAATTACCATCCACCAAATAAGCACCATCCTTACCTCAGCTTGCTTATCTATTCAGCAAGCTTCCTCCAACTACTCATTTCCTTTCCCCAGATCCTTGAAATGAACATCCAGACATCAGAGGGGGAACAAAAGAGGGCAAGCCTATCCCTCTTCTCCACCTGCCCCCACTGATAAATAAACCTACTCCCCACCAACAAAAAGAGGGAGGGTGGGTGCGTAGCAACTTCACACCAAAATGTGATTGCTTAACCCAACTACACTAGACTAAACCTCTTAAGCCCCTCCCCATCATTATCTTATTTCCTCCCAACCATCCCTGCCTCCACTTAACCCTTTCACCACCGCAACCCACTTAACTCCCCTTAATATTAGCCTAACCTCCCCTATGAAGATGTCCCGGGTCAACTTAGTTTGTTGCCAAACTTCATTTGTCCCAGTCCCCTTCAATAACACACATCACACCAAATGACATTTGACAACCTTTATTAAATTTCCATAACATAGCTTTCATCATCAGCTTTATTAATTACAACTATTCCATGATATAATTGATTCTAAATACAGCACAGCATCTTTGTAATGTTACTCAAGGCAGCGTACTTACTCACCCTGCCCAACAAGCAGGGTCCATACCTCTGCTCACTTACTTTACTTATGAAGCAGCATCCCAACTCACTTCATACACCACCCATTGAATTACCATCCACCAAATAAGCACCATCCTTACCTCAGCTTGCTTATCTATTCAGCAAGCTTCCTCCAACTACTCTTTTCCTTTCCCCAGATCCTTGAAATGAACATCCAGACATCAGAGGGGGGACAGAAGAGGGCAAGCCTATCCCTCTTCTCTTCCAACCAGCCTGACCAGGCTGCTCCCCCTCCCTTCTACCCAAAATTGTTCAATCCACTTTCCATAAAGGGAAGGGTCAAGCCAAACATCATTTGCTGTACAATAATTACCCAGACATTACAAACCCCTGGCAATTATCTAATGCTTACCAAAGCATCACCTGCCACTGGAGCAAGACTACTCAACCCCACCCACCAACGCTACCCAACCCCTAGCCAAGAAGACCACAGCTAACAATACAATGTGAAATTCAATTCTGCTACTCTGCAACCATTTCAAGCAAACAAGACATTACCTTGTGACTACATATTCAGCTGCACTGCTGGAAAACTGACCTCCTTTTATACCCCTCCATCAGCTGCCACATTCTTCAGCCTTCAATCTTGCCTGTCGAGTCCACATTCATTCAGCCCATCAAGTAAAAATCCACTGTGCACATCCCATCTGCCAACTCAGTGTTGTCCAATGACCCCACCACTTATTCGGCACCAAAGCATGATCATTTGCGAACTCACTGTATCTCACCACTGGAACTCGTCACACCATCATCTACAAAGAAAAGGACAAAAGTAAATCCTCTAATATGTAAGGAGAAGGCTCCATCTTATACCCACCTATTCCAAACTACAGGCACAGTGTTCTAAGACCCCATCTGCAAGAAAGAAAAGACATGTAAGTCATCCAAAATACATAACACACATTCCAAGACATCTTCAAGAAAACCTATCCTGCCAACCCGGGAAGGAATGTACCACCTCCACCCACATCTATGACAAGGCAGAGCCCAAAATATAGGGGCAAGGCTTAAGTTGCTAAACTAACAGACTATCTATTAACATGATTTTTGAAGGGTATGAAGTACTAAGCTCAAATGTCTGTCATTACTTTCTAAATAAACCGCCTCTGCTAAACTCGAACCCAAGACCCTACACAGCATAGACAAAGTGATTTACCATGAAACCACGACAAATATAGATGTTGCAAATTAATGTTAAATTGAATCAACCTTTCCTCATTTACAAATAACAAATGAAGTATTGATATAATTATACAGCAGTCAGCATTCCCCCTACCTGTTACACCTTGCCACCTCCCCCAGTCTTGAATTCAAACCCAATCCTTCATGCCTGATAAACTATCTGCTCAGCAACATGAGGTGTAACAGTTCCAGTAACTATCTGCTCAGCAACATGAGGTATAACAGTTCCAGTAATAGCTGAGAGGTATGCCCTAATGGTTCACCCATGTGTGAAAGCCATTGTTATTTCTAGATACCGATCAGCCCCCGAAAATAATCCAGCCAACCACCCCAACACTGAATAACCAAACCACCAACACAGAGTCCCCTATCACCTGCTTTCTGATCAATGCTATGTCTTGGCACATTATTATTTCTCAGCAGGGCATAGGAGTATTGCTGGGCTGTAACGTATGAATGTCAGTCTCTTTACAAAGAGTCACATTAACGCTGCATTTAAAACAGACACCACACCTCTGCAATGCAATACTGAGCCTCAGAAACAGTGCCAAGAGACTGAACGGGAGGCACCATGGCCAATGCTCCACCACCTCCAAGCAAACCAGGGTCCCCTCCACCAAGCCAACCACTCAGCCCACCAAGCTCACATTCCTCACCCTCAGACTCTGACCATGCAGGCATCAAATAGCCGAACAAAGTCTGTTACAGGTCAACCGCAGCATCCGCATACCATTCCCCTCCACCATCCCACGCATGCACAGGGGCATCCAAGCCAATCTCAAATTTTCTGAAAACATCTCTCCACCAAAAATGTTAACCTTAAAACTGGTGTGCACAGCAAGAGCCCAGCCAGGATGTTAAAATTGGGGCCAGATCATTTGATTTTAAAAACCTGCCAGCCTTCCAAGATGTTAAAATTGAAGGCCAGAGCATTTGGTTTTAAAAACCCTTTACCCGCCAGCCTTCAAAAGTTAACACTACATCATTGCTTCACCAAGAAACTCTTCGCGTAATAAAGTTAATACAAACCAAATCGCTCAATTCTTCTGAAGTTTCAGAATTTTACAACCAACTTCACAATTATTGCCTGGATTAGTCACCCATCATATTTACCTTACAAGCAATTTTAAACCATGAACAGCAGGACCAAGGCCCAAATCCCAGAAGAACCCTCACATTGCTTCCTACAAAGTTAACATGTCATGTCAATGAAATCCCCATTTGCATTGGCATGACCAGAAATCCGAATGGTACAAAGAAAGCCAACATGCAAAAATCTGGACATTCTGTGAAATCTGTACCAATGTATTGTACCAGCACTTCTCGAACACCCTTCCCCCCAATTCAATATAGCATTTCTACCCTTTCTTTACATAATGCTTATTTATTGCCCTTCTCGGCTCCAGTGTTCAATAATCCTGTACAAACTTAATGACAACAGTGAACAAAGGGCCAACACAACTGACATTTAACACCCATATTGAAATATCACTTAAAACACAGGCAGTCATACATATATCAAATGAAACCATAGGAACATGATCCCAGCTGCAAATAGTATACATCAGGTATACTGGTTTTGCAGTTATCTCCACTCTGAAAATATATAATATCTAATCCCTGTATTATTGTTTAATACTCTAACAAATATTCTATCCCCTTTCATGATAACACTCAGGTCTTTACCCAACAGTACTCCTGAAATGTCCCCAAACCAACATTTCTGCAAACCACTACATCTATCCTGGATGACACCAAGAGACCTGCATGCCATGA
Source organism: Protopterus annectens (assembly GCF_019279795.1). NCBI lineage: Eukaryota > Metazoa > Chordata > Ceratodontiformes > Protopteridae > Protopterus > Protopterus annectens. The sequence continues at coordinate 1,132,287,213 of NC_056743.1, forward strand.
CAGCAGTAGAGAGCAGCCAACATAATACGCTCTCAAGTCTCCCCTTCGCCACTATTACTGCTTAACATGCAGGGCACACCTTGTTGCTTGTCACACATCCTAGCCCACGAAAATGATCACTTGACATCCCATCCGGTCTTGCGAACCTAGTCACTTTGCCTTATGGAAGCAAGAGTATTACTATTAGTATCTACACTACTAATCTTTATGTCATATGCAAATTTATCTTAAGAAGTAGAATGCACCTACCATTTGTTTTACCCTATGCCAATGACTTTAAGATAGTATGTAATGTCATTGAATCTAATTGGGGTATTTTGACAATGAATGATCAGATTAAAGATATAGTAGGCAATAGACTGCTATTTAGGTACAAAAACATGAAGCCACTTAAAAGACGCTTGCGCTATACAGATTCTAAAGTAGGGCCAACCTTAAAAGAAGAAGAAAAAACAGGAACATATCCCTGTGAGAGTTGTAAATATTGCCATTTTATAGACACTTAAAATTTATTTGAGCATCCGATATTTAAAAGAAGATATATTTTTGAAGTGCATGCAAATTGTAGAAGCAGTAATATTGTTTATTTAGCTATCTACACTGAATGTGAGCATTTTTACATAGGAAAAACAAATAGAATGTTATATGAGAGAATACATGAACATATGTATGCCGTTAAAAAATGTGATCATACTAATGCTTTAGCGAAACATGTTCAAGAAACAGGTCGAAAACATAGTTTTTTGTTTAAGGCTATAGAAATGGTTTGTATAGGGTCTTGAGGAGGAGATTTAAGAAATTATACAGAGGAGAGAGAATTACATTGGATTTTTAAGTTATGTGCAAATAGGAGACCCTGTCTAAATGACAAGGTCTCTTTAAAGCCGGTTTTAAAATCCAAAGATTTGCATAAGTAATGATGATTTTAAATGGATTGGTTAGAGTGTTAATTAGTCCTGTTTTAAAAAATGTGTGTATATTGTGTAAGTACTATGTCTGATGAAGAACTTTGTTCAAAAGCACTTACATCAATTGAGTGTGGAAAATAAAAGTTTTTTACCTTCATTTGCCTGTCTCTGACGTTCCTTTGTATACTTTCGGAGATTGTGAGTTATACTTAGAAAAAAAGAGGCAGTCAAGTAGAACATAGGTTCATAGGTTCATATGAAAATCCCAAACGGGTAGACGAGGAGAGAACACCAGCAGACTCCAAATAAGCAAATAAATGAACGCAATTTTATTTTTATACGAAAAAGCGTTTTCGCCGCTAACAAAAATGCAGCTTCATCAGACAAAAAACCACAACCATTCACCGCAAATATAAATAAATCAAACAGGAAGTAGTAAAAATACGTCACTTCACCAAAGATGAAACCTGTCATTACACTACTAATTAAAACCATACAAGATGCAAAATTATTTGCAACACGGATTGAATAAGTTTACACAATCACTAAAGGACAGCATAAAAATCCACGAACAAGCATATAAGAATATATACTCTAATTTAAACAAGTCAATACTCTAAAAATACAGTTAGTCTAAAAATTAAAAATTTTATAAAAAGGCAAAAAAATCCCCTATCTTAAATAACTTCGTAATTTTAAAACTGCAGTAATATTGCAGTTTTCATTGAGACCCGGAGCATTGAAGGCATCCAAGGATAGTTGCCATTCAAGCTCACGGGTCTCCAAAAGGAGAGACAATGGTCCACCCCTAATGCCTCCTTGTAAATGATCAATGCCCATAAAGCAAAAAGCATGCCCTGGATTCTTATCAACATGCTTAGCCAACGCATTATCGCTCTTATTTTTCTTTATTGCGTATATATGCTGGTAAATACGCTCTCTTAGTTTGCGATCCGTCTTTCCTATATAGAAAGCAGGACAGAAAACACAAAAAGCAGCGTATACAACTGAACAAGTTTGACAATTAATCTTATGATGTATTTGGAATTTCCTATTTCCAATAAGGAAAGAAATACCAGGTTTGATAAACTTTCAATAATTACAGGAACCACACTTAAGTGTCCCTTTTTTGCCTACTAAAAGAAAAGTTGGGCACTTTTCTTTGTAACAGTTCCTTAAGGTTACTGCCCCTTTTAAATACCACTAAAGGAGACGGTCCTAATTTCTCCAAAAGGTGTGGTTCCTGTAATTATTGTAAGTTTATCAAACCTGGTAGTTCTTTCCTTATTGGAAATAGGAAATTCCAAATACATCATAAGATTAACTGTCAAACTTGTTCAGTTGTATAAGCTGCTTTTTGTGTTTGCTGTCCTGCTTTCTATATAGGAAAGACGGATCGCAAACTAAGAGAGTGTATTTACCAGCATATATACGCAATAAAGAAAAATAAGAGCGATAATGCGTTGGCTAAGCATGTTGATAAGAATCTAGGGCATGCTTTTTGCTTTATGGGCATTGATCATTTACAAGGAGGCATTAGGGGTGGACCGTTGTCTCTCCTTTTGGAGACCCGTGAGCTTGAATGGCAACTATCCTTGGATGCCTTCAATGCTCCGGGTCTCAATGAAAACTGCAATATTACTGCAGTTCTAAAATTACGAAGTTATTTAAGATAGGGGATTTTTTTGCCTTTTTATAAAATTTTTAATTTTTAGACTAACTGTATTTTTAGAGTATTGACTTGTTTAAATTAGAGTATATATTCCTATATGCTTGTTCGTGGATTTTTGTGCTGTCCTTTAGTGATTGTGTAAACTTATTCAATCCGTGTTGCAAATAATTTTGCATCTTGTATGGTTTTAATTAGTAGTGTAATGACAGGTTTCATCTTTGGTGAAGTGACGTATTTTTACTACTTCCTGTTTGATTTATTTATATTTGCGGTGAATGGTTGTGGTTTTTTTGTCTGATGAAGCTGCATTTTTGTTAGCGGCGAAAACGCTTTTTCGTATAAAAATAAAATTGCGTTCATTTATTTGCTTATTTGTAGTCTGCTGGTGTTCTCTCCTCATCTACCCGTTTGGGATTTTCACTTGTTTTTCAATCTGTGTTTTGGTTTGTGGAGTTCATAGGTTCATAGGTAGGTACTAGGCTATTGGCCCTAGGGCCTATATAAGCCTAGCCAAACAGTACCCTGGCTTTTGCCACCCAAGAAAATTATTTTCATGTGCCCCTGTCAAGCAGAGCCACAGAAGTGATCCCTGGGTTGAATTTCCTATCTCCCATCCAATCATCAAATTTTTCTTGAAGAGTGCTAATGAGGAGCTTTCTTTGATATAGATGGGTAGTTTGTTCCAGAGTATGGGAAGTCTCTGAGACAGGAATCTATCCCTGCAGCATGTTCTGTTTATTGTGGTGGCAAGGTTTAGGTCCCTAGACTGTGTAGCTCGGAGGGATTGGGATTTCTTTACATGGAGCATGTCCAACAACTCTGGGTTTGACATAGTTTTGTATGTTAGGCAGAGAACAGGCGATATGCTACAGAGTAAAGCTAGAGTTTTTTGAGACGGTCTGCGTAAGGCATCTGTTTGAGGCCAGTAATCCTCTTTGTGAGGTATTTCTGTGGCCTTTCCAGTTGTTGTAGATGTCTTGTGAGGTACATACCAAAAGGGGCGTTGTACTCTATAATGGGTCTAATGAGTGATGAGTAGAGGGGAACAATGACCTCTTTTTTCCTGGATGAGAAACCTTTTGTGATGTGGTATGCCATGTAGAAGGATTTCCTGACTACTGTGGCGATGTGATTATCAAAGGAGAGACTACTGTCCACCTGTGTCCCAAAGTCTCTTATCACACTTTCATTGTTAAGTAGACTACAAGCTATGTGGTAGTTCATGGGTACAGAGTTTTTACCAAAAGGGATGACAATGCACTTTTTGGCCATGGCTTTGACACCAGGCATCTGTCTCAGTGAGGCCCTTTTGTAGGATGTCCACCTCATTAGGAGATTTGATTATGGCTCCTAGTTTGCAGTCATCTGTGAACATTGTTAGCCAAAGACCTTCTGTGTTAGCCTGTACTTTAGAGAAGTAGATACCAAACAGGAGGGGACCTAGGAATGAACCCTGTGTACTCCACTTGTCACTGGTCTGAAGTTGGATTTAGAGTCTGCTACTTTTACAGTGTGTGTTCGGTCAGTGAGCCAATTGGCAACCCAACTTGTGACATAGGGATTTATACCTAGTTTAGTGTGTTTGTCTATAATTCCAAAGTGGGGGATGGTGTCGAAAGCCTTGGCGAGATCTAGATAGGCTGTGTGTGCCACCTTACCCTCATCTACAGCTTTGGTGACCACTTCAAAGAAGTCTATCAGGTTTAGGAGACATGATCTGCCTTTTACAAACCCGAACTGGGTAGGGTCCAGAGTTTGGAGATTACCAATGTCATTGTTTATAAGTTCCATGATGATACGCTCCATAGCCTTGCAGACCCGGCTTATCAGACTAATGGAGCGGTATTTCTGGGGTCCATGGTGGCTCCCCCTTTGTGGAATGGGATAACTGTTGCTGTGCACCATTCATTGGGCTCAAAGCCTGAGGTGAGGCTATGATTGAACATGGTACTTAGGTGGGGTGCCATTTCATTCTGTAGTTTATGTAGAACGCAGCCTGGGATGTTGTCAGGTCCCATGGATGCTGTGTTCTTGGCTTTGGAGAGTGTGTTTTTTACCTGTGCGGCCGTGATTACAGGTACTTTGCATTCTTCCGGTATAGAGATGGGCCCTTTAGGGGATGAGAGAGGGGTAAAGTTAGCACTGAACCTATCTGCCAGGATGTTGGCAGTATCAGTTGGTTCTGTATATTTAGTGCCATTGTGCTGTAACTCAGAGCAGATCTGAGTGTTGCCATTGAGATTCTTGACATAGCTATAGAATGCTTTGTGGTTGTCTTTAGAATCAGTGGTGATTTTGTTTTTGTAACTAGCTTTGGAGGATTTTATGAGGGATCTCAGCTTCTTACTGAGGCTGACCATGGAGTTCCTACAGTCACAGGATTTTACTCTTTTTTTGCAACAGCTTCTTTCTTCTGTTGTAGAGTTTGTTTATAGCAGGGGACCACCAGATTGGCTTCCTTTTTTTGGTGGATAGCATCTTGGTTCTGTTAGGGATTGCACAATCCATGCACTTTTGTAAGTGCTTATAAAGTGCAATTGTATAGGATTCAGCAGTCGTATCTCTATTGTCCGTCAGCATGGGTGTCATGAAGTTTGCCACTTCTGTCTTAAGAAGCATGAAGTTGGCTTTGGAGAAATTTTTTTACGGTGGTTTCCCTAATGGGGGGTGGAGCTGGGATGTGGATGTCTTGGGTGATTTACTTGTGGTCGGAACTGACCAATGAGGAATTGACCTCTGGTGTGGAACACCGGTTGCCCATGTTGGTAATGACCAGGTCTAGGATATTGCTGCCCCTGGTGGGGGTGTGGATAAGTTGATCCAAGGCATTGGAAATTATGAATTCTAGAAAATGTTGAGCACAGGAGTTGGTACATGAGTAGTTTTCTCAGTTAATGGTGGGGTAGTTGAAATCACCCGTTATTAGGGTGTTAGGTTGTACCCTAATATTTTCCAGTGTATCAAGAAATGAGGAGTGGGAATCCTGGGGCATGGTGGGGGATCTGTAGCAAGCTACAATTTGCAGTGTGATCTTGCCCAGAGTTAGTTGCACTTGGATAATCTCAGATGCATTATGCTGAGCAACTAGCCTGGAGTTGTGGGTATCCTTAATGAATATGGACACGCCTGTGCCTTTAGTGCTTCGGTCCAAGTTAGGTGGCCGAAAGGTGTGGTATGAATTATAGCCTGATAATGCAGGGGTGCTCTCTGGAGCCTTGAACCAGGTCTCTGTCACTGCACAGATGTCGATGTTCTCCATTTTAAGGAGTGCCTCGAGTGAGTGCATTTTGAGGTTTAGACATCTAACATGGAGTAGCATTACCCTCAGATTTTGCTTGCTTGTACCTGTTACAGTGGTGAATTTGTCATTTGAATCTTGCCTAAAAAAGGCACTATAGGGGTGGCAAGAGCCTTAGCCAGTATCCGGAATCTCAAGGGTTACAGGTGCAGGCCATCTCTGGCAAAGCATTGTGGTTTGTCGATCATGACATCCCAGGCAAACAGATACTGAATCCCCTTAGAATGACACCAGAAGCTTAGCCAATTGTTGAAGTCAATCATTTTGTCCTTGTACTATGGTATCATTCTGAGTGATGGCAGGATGCTACTCAGGGCTAGGGTCATACCTGCCTGGGCCACAAGATCAGAAAGCTCCTCCATGTCTCTTTTCATGTAGTCCAGGGAGGTACATCTCAGGTCATTCACACCAACATGGACAATGACAGAGTGATGTTTGTACTTGCTGTGGAGTGACCTGAGTGCATGCATTATGTGGCAGATCCTGGCACCTGACAGGCAGCTGACAGTGACTTTCTCCTTGTTTAGCCTGGTGAGTGGAACATCAGTGTGCCTTAATATAGAGTCACCTATGACTAGAGTGTTAGGTACGTTGTTATGCCTTATGGGCTATGGTAGAGTGGCAAACTGAGTTTGTGGGCGATGTGTCATTTGAGTTGTGTTAGGGGGTGGAGGTTGCTTGCGGTTCTGCTTTGGAGGTCCCTGTTGCTTGGGTAGATTTTTTCTGAGAGCCTCCATGAATGTAGGTGAGTATTTTGTGTTTCTATGTCTGTGTTTTGGTGGTGTAGGTTTTGAGGGACTATGTGATGAGTATGGTGTGGTGCAAGTGTTTACCTTCTCCTCTTGACTGTCTAGTCCAGTCTTGGGTGAAGAGAGCTTTGCTTCCAGTTTGGTTATATAAGTGCATCTCTCACAGGTTGTAGAGTTGGGTGGTAGGAGGAGAGGGTTGTCTGTGTACATGAGGCAATTGCTGCATTGCACCAAGATGCCCAGATTCATCAGGTAGACAGGAGAAAACACCAGGAGCTGACCCTTAGACATGCCTGGATAGGTGCTTATTTATTAAGTACTAAAAACTGTTTTCCTTTAGACAAGTGAGGAAAGTTGAGTGTTGTAGTAATTTGTAGCTTATGTAGTGCTTACAATGAGTTCCGAACAAGTGCTGAGCTCAAAGAAACAGATTTGAGTGCTGAAACTAAAAACTGGCTAGTTCTAAGAAAAAGAATTAAGTTTGAAGGCTTCCCTCCAACACAGAAAGGCTTGGGGGCTCAGAAACTTACAAAGATTTCTGGATACAGTAAATCTGTATCTGGACCAGACAACATATAGGAAAGGCAGGAAACAAGTTTAGAATGTTTTTCTTTTTTTTGGAAAGTGGAAAGGGGAAAGGATGAGCAGAAGCTAACTGGGTTGGCCTTCTCAAATGTTCTCCCTGGAATAGGTAGAATGAGTTAATGACCTTAGACAGGGAGGAGTGTCCCAGATCAAATTTACAGTAGGGGTGGGCAACTGCAAAGCCGCCAAGATAAAAAATAGGATAACAAGATGGAGAGAGGGTGGGAAACAAAAATCAGAACAACCAAACCCAATCAGATGTTTAACAATTGTAGAAAATTCTACTTAATATCTCACACACAGTGAGTAAAATAAAAGTGATATAAATAACTCAGAAATAAGCAAAAAACAGGATACTTAATTTTATATATCTCAGATTCGTTAGCTCAGAGCCCTTCCTCTAACTTTCTCTTATTAGCTGAGTGTGAAATGGCAGAAATAGTCACAAAGTAACTAAAATAACAAAGTTGAAACCTGAAACAACTTTAAAATAAGCTTGAAAGAACCAAATGAGGTGCATATTCCAAGGCGTAGTCCAGGCAACCCAAGTCAGCCAATGACTACAAACAATTCACTCTAACTGAAATGCTATACTGGCCCTGGCTAAGCTATGATGACCTGGGACATGTGCTCAGACACACAGCCTCTACTAACAAACAGCTAGGCCAAAAACACAAGCCTGAGTATGGACAATGCTACACTATCAAAACTACTTAGGTAGAAAAAAACTGCAGAAATGTTTAAACAGATAAAAGATCAAGGAGACTCTAGAGTATGCTTTTAAATGCAAACAAGTTATATGATACACTCCTAGCAGGAAATCAGAACAAACAAACCCAACCAGATGCTTAAAAATTTGAGAAAATGTTACTTAATATCTCACACACAGTGAGTAAAATAAAAGTGCTATAAATAACTCAGAAATAAGCAAAAAACAGGATACTTAATGTTATATATCTGAGATCCGTTAGCTCAGAGCCCTTCCTCCGACTTTCTCCGATTAGCTCAGTGTTAAATGGCAGAAATAGTCACAAGTTAACTTCTTAAGTAACAAAGTTGAAACCTGAAACAACTTTAAAAAAAGCTTGAAAGAACCAATGAGGTGCTTATTCCAAGGTGTAGTCCGGGCAACCCCAGTCAGCCAATGACCACAAACAATTCAATCTCACTGAAATGCTATACTGGCCAAGGCTAAGCTATGATGACCTGGGACATGTGCTCAGACACACAGCCTCTACTAACAAACAACTAGGTCCAAAACACAAGCCTGAGTATGGAAAATGCTACACTACCAACACTACTTAGGTAGAAAAAATTGTAGAAATATTTAAACAGATAAAGGATCAAGGAGACTCTAGAAAATGCTTTTAAATGCAAACAAGTTATATGATACACTCTTAGCAGGAAATCAGAACAAACAAACCCAACCGGATGCTTAACAATTGTAGAAAATTCTACTTAATACCTCACACACAGTGAGTAAAATAAAAGTGCTATAAATAACTCAGAAATAAGCAAAAAACAGGATACTTAATGTTATATATCTCAGATTAGTTAGCTCAGAGTGCTTTCTCCGACTTTCTCCGATTAGCTCAGTGTGAAATAGCAAACTCCCCCCCTCCCCCGCAAAAGGAGAGATATCTATTCCAGAGGATTGTAGCCCCCCAAACATCTCCAACGCCCAGGTGAGAACTGCCCTCACTAAGGCAAAAAACATAGCATCCATGGGACCGGATGGTGTCACCGGCTGTGTGCTTCACGAACTCAACGAGGAATTAAACCCACAGTTAGGACAGCTGTTTAATCTTAGCCTCACCTCAGGATACGTACCCAAGGAGTGGCGACGGACTGTGGTCCCACTTCATAAGGGCAGTGCCTCCACAGACCCTGGAAATTACCGCCCAATTAGCTTGACAAGCCTTATCTGCAAAGCCATGGAGAGGATCATAATGGAACTCATAAATAAAGACATAGGGAACTTGCAGACTTTGGATCCAACCCAGTTTGGCTTTGTCAAGGGCAGATCCTGCCTGTTAAACTTGGTTGACTTTTTCGAGACAGTCACCAAGGCCATTGATGAGGGAAAGGCAGTCCATACAGCCTACCTCGACCTGGCAAAGGCCTTCACACAATACCCCACTCAGGTATCATCGAAAAACTCATCAGCTTGAATGTAAACCCATACATCACAAGATGGGTTGCAAACTGGCTAGTGACAGAACCCACAGGGTCAGAGTTGCTGGAGCCATGTCAGACTCAAAGCCTGTCACAAGTGGTGTCCCACAGGGCTCATTCCTGGGTCCACTCTTGTTCGGCATCTACTTTTCTGAAGTACAAGCAAACACAGGAGGGTTATGGCTGACAAAGTTTGCAGATGACTGCAAACTGGGCGCCATAGTCGAAAACACATCTGACACAGATATCCTCCAGAAGGGCCTCACAGAAACGGATAACTGGTGCCAGAGCCATGGCCTGAAGTTAAACGCCAAAAATGCATAGTCATACCCTTGAAAAACAAGGTTACCCTAGCTACCATATAGGTGGCAATCCACTGAGCACAGAAAAAGTCATCAGGGATCTGGGGACCCAGGTTGACAGTAGCCTTCGCTTGACACTTATGTTGCTAAAGTAGTTAGGAAAACCTTCTATATCGCCCACCTGATCATGAAGGATTCACATCTAGATCAAGGAGGTCATCGTCCCCTGTACTCATCACTCATTAGACCTATGATTGAGTACAATGCCCCGCTCGAATGTATCTGACCAGACACCTGCTGCAGCTTGAAAGGCCCCAAAAGTTCCTCACCAAAAGGATAAAGGGTCTCAAAAATATGTCTTATGCTGCCTGACTGAAAGAACTCCAGCTCTATTCAGTCTCATGCCGCTTGCTCAGAGGTGACCTGTGCCTGACATATAAGGCCATGTCAAACCCAGATTTGATGAATATGCTTCACCTCAAAAAATCTAGATCCCTCAGAACCACAAGGGCGGAGACTTAAACCTTGACACGGTTATAAATAGAACGTGCTGGAGGGACAGATTCATCACCCAGAGACTCCCTATGCTGTGGAACAAAATCCCGGTACATGTGAGGCAGAGCACCTCTCTGGCCTTGTTCAAGAGGAATCTTGACCAATGGATGGGAGATTGCAGATATACCCCAGGGATTACTTCAGTGTCACTGCTTGACAGAGGCACAGCAAAATGATAGGCATAGTTTTTATTCAAACTAAAGGGGTGGCGAAAGCCACATAACTATGGGCTAGGCTTATAAATGCCCTTGGGCAGATAGCCTAGTATGAACCTATGAACCTAGGAACCTAAAAAACTGCAGAAATATTTAAACAGATAAAGGATCAAGGAGACTCTAGAAAATGCTTTTAAATGCAAACAAGTTATATGATACACTCCTAGCAGGAAATCAGAACAAACAAACCTAACCAGATGCTTAACAATTATAGAAAATTCTACTTAATACCTCACATACAGTGAGTAAAATAAAAGTGCTATAAATAAGTCATAAATAAGGAAAAACAGGATACTTAATTTTATATATCTCAGATTCGTTAGCTCAGAGCCCTTCCTCCGACTTCCTCCGATTAGCTCAGTGTGAAATGGCAGAAATAGTCACAAGTAAACTTCTTAAGTAACAAAGTTGAAACCTGAAACAACTTTAAAAAAAGCTTGAAAGAACCAATGCGGTGCTTATTCCAAGGCATAGTCCAGGCAACCCCAGTCAGCCACTGACCACAAATAATTCACTCTCACTGAAATGCTGTACTGGCCCTGGCTATGCGACCCCTAACTGGGAAAAGTCGAAAGATACAACAACAACAATAACCTCATACACAGTGAGTAAAATAAAAGTGATATAAATAACTCAGAAATAAGCAAAAAACAGGATACTTAATGTTATATATCTCAGATTTGTTAGCTCAGAGCCGTTCCTCCAACTTCCGATTAGCTCAGTGTGAAGTGGCAGAAATATTCACAAGGTAACTTCTTAAGTAACAAAGTTGAAACCTGAAACAACTTTAAAAAGAGCTTAAAAGAACCAATGAGGTGCTTATTCCAAGGTGTAGTCCAAGCAAACTCAATCAGCCAATGACCACAAACAATTCACTCTCACTGAAATGCTATACAGGCCCTGGCTAAGCTATGATGACCTGGGACATGTGCTGAGACACACAGCCTCTACTAACAAAACACTAGGCCCAAAACACAAGCCTGAGTATGGACAATGCTACACAACCAACACTACTTAGGTAGAAAAAACTGCAGAAATGTTTAAACAGATAAAGGATCAAGGAGACTCCAGAGAATGCTTTTAAATGCAAACAAGTTATATGATACACTCCTAGCAGGAAATCAGAACAAACAAACCCAACCAGATGCATAACAACTGTAGAAAATTCTACTTAATATCTCACAGACAGTGAGTAAAATAAAAGTGCTATAAATAACTCAGAAGTAAGCAGAAAACAGGATACATAATGTTATATATCTCAGATTCGTTAGCTATGAGAACTTTCTCCGACTTCCTCCGATTGGCTCAGTGTTAAATGGCAGAAGTAGTCACAAGTTAACTTCTTAAGTAACAAAGTTGAAACCTGAAACAACTTTAAAAAAGTTTGAATGAACCAATGAGCTGCTTATTCTAAGGCGCAGTCCAGGCAACCCCAGTCAGTCAATGACCACAAACAATTCACTCTCACTGAAATGCTATACTGGCCCAGGTTAAGTTATGATGACCTGGGACATGTGCTCAGACACACAGCCTCTACTAACAAACAACTAGGCCCAAAACACAAGCCTGAGTATGGAAAATGCTACACTACCAACACTACTTAGGTAGAAAAAACTGCAGAAGTGTTTAAACAGATAATGCATCAAGGACACTCTAGAAAATGCTTTTAAATGCAAACAAGTTATATGAAACACTACTAGCAAGAAATTAGAACAAACAAAACCAGATGCATAACAATTGTAGACAATTTTACTTAATATGTTTTGGTGGTGCTGCGGTACTGCTGTCGCCTCACAGTAAGACATTCTCCCATTCGATTCTTAGCTAGAGCGTATTCTGTCTGGAGACATGCGTGAATGGGCGTACCTTCGTTGAAGGTTGTGCGTCAGGGATGGCAACTCGGCACGCAAAAATCCACTGCCAATCATTAGCAGACCGGAGTTCCATTGTGGCGACCCCTAACCAGGAAAAACCGAAAGACACAACAACAACAACAACAACCTCACACACACAGTGAGTAAAATAAAAGTGTTATAAATATCTCAGAAATAAGCAAAAAACAGGATACTTAATGTTATATATCTCAGATTCTTTAGCTCAGAACCCTTCCTCCAACTTCCTCCGATTAGCTCAGTGTGAAATGGCAGAAACAGTCACAAGTTAACACCGGAAGTATACCCCTCACTGGTGAGATCAGATCATAAACTAATCTCGCTGGAGGTCCTCATCCCGCCCCCACCTGAAACAAAAAAGACCACAGTGAAAAACTTCTCAAAAGCCGATTTCACACTTCTAAAAACTAGTGTGGTCTCCTTTAAGGCCCCTGAGCCAGTGGTAAACATTACTCAAACCGCTGAATCACTTACAAATGCCTTCTACCAGCACCTACAGGACTGCATGGATCAGGCAATCCCAAACAAAACTAAGACTTTCTGTACCAAAGGCAAGCGTCCAGTCTGGTGGACCCCAGCCATAAACAAGCTCTACAACAAAATGAGGAAGCTACTACAAGATAGAGAAAAATCCTTGAAAGGTAAGACACCTTTGATCATTATAAGTAAAAAACTAAGAGCTCTCATAAAATCATCCAAGGCAAATTTTGAGAGAAAAATCGCCAAGGACTCCAAAGAGAATCATAAGGCCTTCTTTAGCTATGTTAGAAACCTAGGAGGAAACTCCCATATATGCTCAGAATTAGTTCAAAATGATGTAAAAATTACTGAACCTACACACATTGCCAACATACTGGCTGACAGGTTCAGTGCAAACTTCTCCCCCCCCTCCCCCCCAAAATGAGAGATATCTATTCCAGAGGATTGTAGCCCCCCAAACATCTCCAACGCCCAGGTGAGAACTGCCCTCACTAAGGCAAAAAACACAGCATCCATGGGACCGGATGGTGTCCCGCTGTGTGCTTCACTTAACTCAATGAGGAATTAAACCCACAGTTAGGACAGCTGTTTAATCTTAGCCTCACCTCAGGATACATACCCAAGGAGTGGCGCACGGCGACTGTGGTCCCACTTCATAAGGGCGGTGCCTCCACAGACCCTGGAAATTACCGCCCCATTAGCTTAACAAGCCTTATCTGCAAAGCCATGGAGAGGATCATAATGGAACTCATAAATAAAGACATAGGGAACTTGCAGACTTTGGATCCAACCCAGTTTGGCTTTGTCAAGGGCAGATCCTGCCTGTTAAACTTGGTTGACTTTTTCGAGACAGTCACCAAGGCCATTGATGAGGGAAAGGCAGTCCATACAGCCTACCTCGACCTGGCAAAGGCCTTCGACACAATACCCCACTCAGGTATCATCGAAAAACTCATCAGCTTGAATGTAAACCCATACATCACAAGATGGGTTGCAAACTGGCTAAGTGACAGAACCCACAGGGTCAGAGTTGCTGGAGCCATGTCAGACTCAAAGCCTGTCACAAGTGGTGTCCCACAGGGCTCAGTCCTGGGTCCACTCTTGTTCAGCATCTACTTTTCTGAAGTACAAGCAAACACAGGAGGGTTATGGCTGACAAAGTTTGCAGATGACTGCAAACTGGGCGCCATAGTCGAAAACACATCTGACACAGATATCCTCCAGAAGGGCCTCACAGAAATGGATAACTGGTGCCAGAGCCATGGCCTGAAGTTAAACGCCAAAAATGCATAGTCATACCCTTCGGAAAAACAAGGTTACCCCTAGCTACCATATAGGTGGCAATCCACTGAGCACAGAAAAAGTCATCAGGGATCTGGGGACCCAGGTTGACAGTAGCCTTCGCTTGACACTCATGTTGCTAAAGTAGTTAGGAAAACCTTCTATATCGCCCACACCTGATCATGAAGGGATTCACATCTAGATCAAGGGAGGTCATCGTCCCCTGTACTCATCACTCATTAGACCTATGTCTTGAGTACAATGCCCGCCTGGAATGTATCTGACCAGACACCTGCTGCAGCTTGAAAGGCCCCAAAAGTTCCTCACCAAAAGGATAAAGGGTCTCAAAATATGTCTTATGCTGCCCGACTGAAAGAACTCCAGCTCTATTCAGTCTCATACCGCTTGCTCAGAGGTGACCTGTGCCTGACATATAAGGCCATGTCAAACCCAGATTTGATGAATATGCTTCACCTCAAAAAAACTAGATCCCTCAGAACCACAAGGGCCGGAGACTTAAACCTTGACACGGTTATAAATAGAACGTCCTGGAGGGACAGATTCATCACCCAGAGACTCCCTATGCTGTGGAACAAAATCCCGGTACATGTGAGGCAGAGCACCTCTCTGGCCTTGTTCAAGAGGAATCTTGACCAATGGATGGGAGATTGCAGATATACCCCAGGGATTACTTCAGTGTCACTGCTTGACAGAGGCACAGCAAAATGATAGGCATAGTTTTTATTCAAACTAAAGGGGTGGCGAAAGCCACATAACTATGGGCTAGGCTTATAAATGCCCTTGGGCAGATAGCCTAGTATGAACCTATGAACCTAAAAAAACTGCAGAAATGTTTAAACAGGTAAATTATCAAGTAGACTCTAGAGAATGCTTTTAAATGCAAACATGTTAAATGATACACTCCTAGCAGGAAATCAGAACAAACAAACCCAACCAGATGCTTAATAATTGTAGAAAATTCTGCTTAATACCTCACACCCAGTGAGTAAAATAAAAGTGCTATAAATAACTCAGAAATAAGCAAAAAACAGGATACTTAATGTTATAAATCTCAGATTTATCTCAGAGCCCTTTCTTCAACTTCCTCTGATTAGCTCAGTGTAAAATGGCAGAAATAGTCACAAGTTAACTTCTTAAGTAACAAAGGTGAAACCTGAAACAACTTTAAAAAAAGCTTGAAAGAACCAATGCGGTGCTTATTCCAAGGCATTGTCCAGGCATCCCCAGTCAGTCAATGACCACAAAAAATTCACTCTCACTGAAATGCTATACTGGCCGTGGCTAAGCTATAATGACATGGGATATGTGCTCAGACACACAGCCTCTACTAACAAACAGCTAGGTTCAAAACACAAGCCTGAGTATGGAAAATGCTACACTACCAACACTACTTAGGTAGAAAAAAAACTGCAGAAATGTTTAAACAGATAAAGGATCAAGGAGACTCTAGAGAATGCTTTTAAATGCAAACAAGTTATATGATACACTCCTAGTTGGAAATCAGAACAGACATACACAAGCAGATTCTTAACAATTGTAGAAAATTCTACTTAATACCTCACACACAGTGAGTAAAATAAAAGTGCTATAAATAACTCAGAAATAAGCAAAAAACAGGATACTTAATGTTATATATCTCAGATTCGTTAGCTCAGAGCCCTTCCTCCGACTTCCTCCAATTAGCTCAGTGTGAAATAGCAGAAATAGTCACAAGTTAACTTCTTAAGTAACAAAGTTGAAACCTGAAACAGCTTTAAAAAAGTTTGAATTAACCAATGAGGTTCTTATTCTGAGGCATAGTCCAGGCAACCACAGTCAGTCAATGAAGACAAACAATTCACTCTCACTGAAATGCTCTACTGGCCCTGGCTAAGTTATGATGACCTGGGACATGTGCTCAGACACACTGCTTCTACTAACAAATAGGCCCCAAAAAAGGTAGGCCCCCCCAAAAAAAACC
Source organism: Protopterus annectens (assembly GCF_019279795.1). Classification (NCBI taxonomy): domain Eukaryota; kingdom Metazoa; phylum Chordata; order Ceratodontiformes; family Protopteridae; genus Protopterus; species Protopterus annectens. The sequence goes on from NC_056743.1 coordinate 1,132,303,306, forward strand.
AAAAAAGAAAAAGGCCTTTGAAGTTTTTTGGGAAAAAAATCCC